>NC_056731.1:1523440186-1523567686 GCF_019279795.1 Protopterus annectens | reverse complement strand
GAAATCTCATGTGTACTCGAGCAGTGGGAATTAGAGTTATAGTAGAAGACATCGACCCTAGAGCTTTTAGGATCAGTTTTTCAGGGGGAGAAAGAATCTATTTGATGTGTCTTAAATGTAAGAACTCTGTTTTGAGGCAGAAGAGCTAGACAACTGAATGTGTCTAAGCAAGTCCCAATAAAATCTATAATTTGAACTGTATGAAGTTGAGATTTGTGCATGTGGATTCACAGAGAGAGAGAGAGAGAGAGAGAGAGAGTTGAAGCAAATAAACTCTGGCTTTTACCAGTAGATGTCTGGTTGGTGTGGTAAGGAGCCAGTTTAAATAGGGGAAACACTCTGAATCCAAGCAGTCTCAGATGAGCTGCTACCACTGCCATGCATATGGTGAACACCCTGGGGGCTGTGGTGAGACCAAAGGCCAGGGTTCTGAACTGATAATGACTAGCTCCCAGCTGGAAGCATAGGTACCTTTGAACGTGCCTGTTCATTCTGATGTGATCGCACTCATCTTGAAGATTGATTGAGTACATCCAATAGTCAATCTGAAGAAAGGGCAGAATGGACTGAACTGTGACTATCTGGAATTTAGTATTTTTTACAAACTGGCTCAAGATCCAAGATGGGTCTCAGGTCCCCCTATCTTTTTGGCAATAAAAAGAACCTTGAATAAATTCCAGATTCTGTCTGGTCTGATGGGACTTCTTGGATGACACTTTTGTCTAGCAACTTTGTGATCTCCTGTGTTGCCAACCCCCTCTGATTAGGTGGAACATCAGGGAGAATTTTCCTTGTTTTTACTGGAATTTGCAAAAAGGGAAAAAATCCTATGGATATGATCCTTTGCCCCCAAGAGCTTTTTGTTACAGCTAGCCAGGTATTTTGGTGTAAGGAAAAGCAACCCCCCCCCCAACTGCCTGCAAAGAGGGACAGTCGGGCAACCTTTCAGGAACGCTGGAAGGAAATGTCTAAGAAAGAATTTCAATATCCTTAGTTCTACAGATCCCCTCTCCTGTGTGGGCGACATCTACCACTGTAGTTATTTCCCCCTCTTCCTCTGGGAGAAAGTTCCCTGTGTGACTCCTGGAAAAGACCTTCAGATTTCTTGAACCACATTTTCTTACAGCTGTGTTGGCTGCTGAAAAGGGGTCTCTGCAGGGTAGAAAAGTGAATTCCAACACCAGCCAAGATCTTTCCATCTTGTTCACTGCAGGAGAGATTCTCATTTACTGCTGGACCAAGCAAGGATGATCCATCAAAGGGAGCACTGATGAATGATGCCCTGAAGGGATTCACAAAATCACACAATCTCATCCAGGCATGTTTCTTTATGGATATGCCTGAACCGGTGGCCCTAGAGTTACGTTTCAAGGCATGCAAGATCAACCTCATGGACGCTTTTGTAATCGACTGTACTGTGGCCACTTGAGTGGAAAAGGCTTTTTGCTCCTCTGTGAACATGGACCTGGGGTAGAATTAGAGAGTTCCTTTACCAAGTCCCTCTGTAATTTGGTGGTGTGCGCCAGGTAGTTCAGCGACAGCATGGCAAATGTCCCTGACACAACACTTGCTTCCCAAACCTGTCCAAAGCCCTAGACTCTCTATTAGGGGGATGGATAATGCAGCTTTGTTCAGCAAGCTCCTTTCTGGTGGCTACCACAACCACCATGGCATTTACAGGAACTCCTTTAGTGCAGTATTGCCATTCAGCAAAGGCGCTTAAGATTTTGCCCAGCATTTTGGAATAGGTTCAGCTAAGTCTGGTTCCTTCCATGCCCTATAGGAGACAAGATATAGAAATTACAGTTGTGTATGCATACCATAAATGTAGATGTTTGAGTGTATTCACTGTTGCAGTCATCACATTTGGGTTATCCCTGCCAGGGTAGCTGTCGGCCGGCCAGAATACCACAGACTTAGTATTTCTGCATTGGTTGCTGTTGCTTGAGGACTGACATCAGGTCATCAGTAGTATAAAGTAAGGCAGCCGACGCCATTACATCAGTTTTTCTTGCCCTAATCTGTTAGGAGTCCCCAAAGTAGGAGGCCAGGTTCTGGTGGAAGAACCCCACCAGTGGAAAATAAATACCAATATGTCCCTTGTAAGGAAAGGAGAGCAAGGAAGAATGGTAACCAAATGAGAAAAAAGGGGGCTGGAGGGAGGGAAACCAGGACTGCAACAGTGAAGACACTTGAACAACTAGATTTATGGTAAGTGTACACAACTGTACTACGTTCTTCATGCTTCACTGTTGCAGTCGTAACATTTGGGTAGATTCCCAAAGCTGAGGAAATGGGTGGAGGCAGTCAAAGAAGCTAGGGACTGCCCTAGATTTGGCGAAGAGAGGCAGGTAGTAATGCTTGGTAAAAGTGTGAACAGATGTCCAGGTGGCAGCCTCCAGAATGTCCCTGGTGGGGACTCCTCTGAGGAAAGCTGCAGACGTGGAGGCTGTTCTGGTGCAGTGTGTCTTGACCCCCTTGGGGGGAGGCTTACCATGCTGTTTGTAGCAGAAATGGATGCAATGTGCTATCCATTTGGAAATGGTTTGTTTGGAGATGGCTTTGCGTTCTGCCCCAGTAGCAAAACTAACCAACAATTGATCACACTTTAAGGATTTAGTCCTGTCCAGATAGTATTTGAGCTGTCTGTGCACATCTAGAGAGTGTGGAATCCTTTCCCCCTTGTTCTGGGGATTAGGAAAGAAGGTGGGCAAATGAATGGATTGGTTGAGAGCCACACTGGAAACAACCTGGGCATGAAGGATGGGTTAAGTTCTGATACCCGGTCTGCATGGAAGATGATGAAGGGTTCCACAGCCATGAGTGCTTGCAGCTCAAAGACTCTTCTGGCTGAAGGGATGGCCAGAAGGAATGCTGTCTTCCAGGAGAGAAAGTTTAGCTCTGTAAAAGAAGCTATTTTGAAGGGAGGCAGGGTGAGCTTTTCCAAGACAAACATAAGGTCACAAGCTGGTGTTGGTGCCCTTCTGGGGTGGGGCCTCAAGTTGTTAGCCCCTCTGAGGAACTGTTTGATCAAAGGGTGTGAGGCTGCTCAGTGGGAAAATGAACAGAAATAGCAGATGCATGTATTTTTATAGAGGAGAAAGAGAGACCACTGTGTAGTAGGTCAGCTAATGGAGGCAGTGGGGACAGGCTGCGTGGCAAGGGGTACCAGTGCTGTTGGGGCCAGTCCGGAGCCATAAGAATGGTCCTTGGTTTTTTCACCCTTATTTTGAGCAGTACCCTGGGGATGAGAGGTAGAGGAGGAAAGGCATAGACCGAGAGGTTCACCCAGGGGAAGGACACGGCATCCACTTTCCAAGCCATGAAGTGATACTGCCTTGTGCAGAACTTGCCGAGCTGATGGCTGGTGTGGGAGGCAAAGAGGTTGACCTTCAGGGTTCCCCACTTCTGAGTTATCAGGGTGAAGCTACTTCTGTTGAGCTGCCACTTGTGTGGGTTCAGAAGGTTTCTACTTAATTGGTCTGCCAGGGAGTTGAGAGAGCCTGGTAGGTATTGTGCTAACAGGTGTAGTTGCATGGAAGAGGCTGTGAGCCAAAGGGTCATGGCCAGCCTGCATAGAGAGTAGGAGCGAGTCCCTCCCTGCTTGTTGATGTACCACATCACAGTGATGTTGTCTGTCTTGATCAGGAGAACCACTGGAGAGAGAAGGGGTTTGCAAGCTATCAAGGCGTGCTGCACAGCCATCATCTCGTTTAGACTGATGTGCAGGGGGATTTGCTGTGGGCTCCATTGGCCCTGTATGGACCTGCCGTCCAGATGTGCATCCCAAGCAAAGTCTAATGCGTCTGTGGTGAGGGTCTGGCCGACGGGGAGTGGGGAAAAGGGCAGTCATTTGTTGTGGGAGCATGCTGTTGCTCACCAGAGAAATTCCTTTCTGAGGCAAAAAATTATAGGAAGAAGAGTTTCCAGGTCTTGAGAGTGCTGAAACCAAAGGTTCTTTAGGTACTACTGAAGTTTCCTCATATGCAGTCTGGCATATGGAATGAGTAGTACGCAAGATGCCATGAACCCCAGAGCTTGCAGGATTTTCCTTGCAGAAAGCTGGGGCCTGGTGGCCAGTTGAGAGAAGTAGGCTGTCAGGGAAATTTGTTTCTCTGGTGTAAGGTATGCATCTGGGATGCTGTGTCCAGACTTGCTCCTAGGAAGATTATCCTTTGGGTGGGCACCTGTTTTGATTTCTTTTTGTTGAATGTGTACCCTAGGGAAGTTAGTAGGGTCTGTACAAAGGCCAGGTGCTTGAGCAGCTTTTCCTGGCTGTCTACCTAAATAAAACAGTCATTTAAGTAGGGTTAAATTTGAATATTTCTTTGTCTGAAAAAGGCAACAGCCGGAGCCAGACATTTTGTGAAAACTCTTGGAGCAGTAGATAAGCCAAAGGGAAGCACAGAGAACTGAAAATGTTGAGATCCTGCCCTGAATAGGAAATATTTCCTGCATGATTCCCTGATAGGAATGTGGAGGTAGGCCTCTTTTAGATCTAGGGTGGCTAGCCAAGCTTCCTTGGAGACCATGGGTAGCAGCTGCTGGAGGGATCACCAGGAAGGCATTCAGAATGGATAAATAAAGGATGGGGTGCCAGGTGCCCTCTTTTCTGGGCACCAGAAAAAGTCTGGAGTAGAAGCCTTGGCCTATCTGTTCTGCAGGAACATGTTCTACTGCCCTCAAAGACAGAAGGGAAAGGATTTGGTTTTGAGCCGTTGCCCACTGATTTGGTGTTAAATCTGTGAACCCTTTTGGGGTTGGAAGGGTGTGGAAGGAGAACTTGTAACCCTGAGACACAATGTTCAGTACCCACTTGTCCTTGGTAATGGTGGCCCAGGTGCTAGAGTGAAAGGAGAGTTTTCCTCCAAGGGGTAAAGTGAAGGTAGGCAGAGGGGAGGTCAGGAAAAGGTGAGTCATTGTGAGTTCTTACCATAAGGGGTGGCTTAGAACTCTCTGGTTTTGATGTGGAGGTAGTCCACTGCTTAGATCTTTGCATTCCCTGGGGCTGCTGTCTGGGGGGGGGGTCTGTTTCCATGGGGCCAAGGCTGGGCCTGTCTACTTGGAGCAGGAAATGACCAGTGCTTGGAGGGACAATGCCTGCTGAACCTAGGAGGCTGGACCTGCAAGAAATCTTTACCTGTTTGCATTGATTTTGCTTTTTCTTCCATCTTTTTTAAGACCTCTTCTGCCTTAGTGCCAAATAAGCTGTCTTTGTGCAAGGGGCATACATCAATTTAGATTTGACATGGTCTGACAGGGGTTGTTTCTTAAGCCACGCATGTCTTCTAATGACAGATCTAGTAATTGCTGCCCTGCAAGAAGCTTCTATGGCATCAAAACCACAGTGCAAAGTGTGCTTACTTACCTGACTTGCAGAATGCATTAAGTCTTGTAAATCTTTAGCTTCTGCCCAAGCAGGAAAGGAAGACTTTTTTTTGTTTAAGGAGTTCCAAGGTATGTTGCTGATATTTAAGCATATGGAACTGACAATTTAGTGCCCTGATAGCAAGAGTAGCTGAGGTGTATACTTTATTACCCCATCTGTCCAATGATCTGGAATCTTTGTCTAAGGGAGTGGGATTCTTAACATAGATTGCTTTAATTCCATTAGGCCCTTGAAAAATGATCTCAGGGTCATTAGTTGGATTTTTTTTTTAAATATTTGTGTGAGTCAGGGACTCTGTAGTACCTGTCTGGTTTTTTGGGAGCAGGAGGAAAGGTGTCAGGAGTCTAGCTGGATTCAAGGAGAACATCATCCACCACATCCTAGACTGGAGGGATGGCCAAGGGTCTGTGTTGTTGAAGATCTAGGAATTCCCTGAGCATCTTCTTAGACTGAGGGTAGTCCTGATTTTCCCACTGGAAATGCTCCCTTAAAGTATATGCAGGGTTGCCCCAAAGGAAAAATCTTCTGAGGGAGAGGCTGAAGGAACGGATTCTTCTGCATTAGAATCCTCATAAGTGGAGAGGGGTTACATGTCTTCATAGTCAGATGCATCAGATTCATCTGACTCTTGTTCAGACAAAACTACTGGGGACAGATCTCTTTTCTTTTTTGAGAGGGTGGCTTGGCTTCCCCTGATCAACATAAGGTCTTCCACCATTTTAAGCATTTAAGACTGAGTTAAGGAAGCGGGCGCCTGAAAGTGGCTAGTCAGTTTCTTGGGTGTGGTTTGAACCCTGGGCCTAAGGAACTGTTGTTTGAGAGAGAATAGTAGTCGCAAAAGACATCGGTTTGTGTCGAGATTTGGTGGTGTGAAGGACATCCTCGGAAGCCGGTGCCTGCTCAGCAGCTCCGGACCCATCCAAGGTAGAGACGACCGCAAGATCTTTACACGAAGAAGGGTTTTGCGGCATACTGGACTCCAAAAGGGTCTCGGTAGTGGCCTGCAAAGCAACTGAAGTGGGCATCAGGAGCTGCGAAAGCACCTCACTGAGTACCGAAGAACTGACGACTAGCTTAATGGAAGCATCTCTGTCTTTATCTTTATGTTTTTTCTGAAGATCTGCTGTCGTATGGCTTACCAAAGCTATATTGAAATTCGAGGGCTGTAAAAGAAAATATCTGGCTACAATAAGGGCCCGACGACAGATATTTCTGGTGTTGAACAAAGCACAGAAGCGACAACGGGGGACATCATGGTCTGGGCCTAGACAAGTGATGCAGTAAGAGTGGAAGTCCCAGTGTGGTATTTGCTTTCCACAGGCGAGACAATTATTAACTTTTTCTGACATCAGTTAGTGCAAGAAAAAAAGGAGCCCCAACGGGATACATAGCTTTAGAAGACTTCAACTTCAATTCAGAAACAAAAACTCAGGTAGCAGCCGACCGGCACTAGTGCGAACTGCTTCTGCTTTGGGCTCTATGGCAAGAAAGACTGATGTTATGACGTTGGCTGCCTTACTTTATACTACTGATGACCTGATGTAAGGCCTCAAGTGACAGAAACCGACGCAGAAATTTTAAGTCTCTGGTATTTGGGCCGGCCGAGGGCTACTCTGGCAGGGATAACCCAAATGTGATGACTGCAACAGTGAAACACAAGGAACATCCTCATCTGTGTGTGTGTGTGTGTGGGGGGGGGTAACCCAAGATGTAGACAAGCCAGACTGATAGCTTACCAAGAACACCAATTCCTCAGCAGTACGTTGGCAGACTTTAAGGATTCCCTGCGGGATGCACTACTGGAGATGCTGGGTGGATGGACTGGTGTGATGAGATGATTTTCCTAAGCTATAATACAGAATCTGAATTGCCTAGACATGTTAAGGCCTTGCTGTGTTTAATTATGGTGGTGTTTAATTATGGTGGCTGCCAAAAAAAGCAATTACTAGAAAATGGAAATCAAAATATAAACTAACTATACTAGAAGTACTGAATATAGTAAGAGATAAAAGGTCTGGCACTGAGATCTTTAGACAAGTGTAGGAGCAAACTACATAAGAACAAATGGGAAATGTGGGAACAATACATACAGGGGAGCACTGAGGTTTAAAAGAAGGCAGAACTTAAATGAGCTATGTAATGTCTGAATGAAAAGGATTGGGTAGATTATACGTGATGTATAATGTTTGTAACTGGGGGTGTGTGTCAGTATGGTTTGTGATGTAAAATGTTTGCAACTAGGATTGTATTGGTGGGGTTTGGCCTCATTTATATAAATGCATGGCTGCTTATGTCATAAGTGATGGTTTAATAAAGATGTTTCCTTGTGTAAAAAAAAAAAAGGTCAAGAATTGAATAATTTATGTAAAGTTGCTTAGGTTATATGACATACAGAAATATAATGTTTGTTTATGTCAATTTGTTAATACAGTTTGATTACTTTTGTAAAAATGTAAATGTGCCTATGTCACAAGTAATAATTCAAAAAAGGTGTTTAAAAAAGTAAACACAAATTCCTACTGAGAAGGGGTTTGGGAAAATTAGCCACCTTGGTGGAGAAGGCTTTCTAAAATCTCCAAATAAGACATCTTCAGGCGAGATCTAGGGGATCCTTCCCCCTTATCAAAATTGTTGTCTTCTGTGAGGGATTCCTGTGGGGAATCAAGTGCCTCCTCTTGCATGTTCTCTTCCGAGGGACCTTCTCAGTGGGATGTTCCAGTGAGGTATCAGAAGAGATGGGATTTCCCTGGTTGGATCTGCTTGGAAACTCTTCTGGGCTGGCTGTCCCTGAGGTTTAGGATGTGAGGACTCATACACATGATCTAGAGGAGGAGTATGGTATGGATCTAAGGAATGGAGAGTCAACACTACTCTGGGTTGAGAGAAAGCTTTCTCCACCACCTCAAAGGCAGAGGGGCCCATTGAAGCTGAGGGCAATCCCATCAGAGATGTGGCTCCCAGAGCAGACAACCCCCGATCCCCCCCAACCTCTTGCTCCTAGCAGGAGTCAGAGCAGAGCTATCGAGCACTAAAGCTCTGAGAAGAAGCGATGGCTCAAAAACTTTGGAGTCGAGGTCAATACCTCTAATCCAATGCTGATGCTTTGGTGCCGAGATCTGTAGTGTTCCAACAGTGTCAGAACCAATCAAGTCAGGGAAGGAGCTGGATTCCAGGTTGAAATAACCTTCAGATCCAATGGTTCGACACCCAGGGCTCTCGGATTCAAGGACTCAGAAATGGGTGGTTAGATCGGAGAAGGAGCAGTTACAGGTCAAAAGGAAGGTTGGCAGCTCACGGATCTGATGGGAGACAGAGCTGCAAAACCCCCATCTGGATCTGTATTCTGAGGAATTTCCTCATCATCCTACCCACCTCTGCTTCGGACAGACTACAGGAAGACCTAAGGGAAGAGGATGTGGAAGGTGGCCTTGAGGATTTCTTAAGTGTTTCCTGCAAAAAGGGGGACCTCAGTTTTGGAGACACTGGCTCTGGAGAGAAACTGGGAGCATGGGGAAAAGGAGAGGAACAGTCGACTGTGCCGGATCCACAGGTTTTGGATCTGAGGTTTTAGGAACCTTCCTTTGGAGGTTCTGTAGTAGGCATAGGCTGTGGAGACCAGGCAGAAGAGCACTTATGGTGCTCCCTGGGCTCCTTTAAATTTCTGGGAGAGGGTTTGAGCCCCTGAAGTGCCTGAAGATGAAGCTGATGTGGGAAGGAGGCCTTTCAGAATTAGCTTATTCCTCCTATTGCTAATTGCTGTAGCATTAAAGGCTACACAAATTGGTACAAGAGATGTCTAGATGCGCTGGGCCCAAACAATAAACGCAATCCCTGTGGGCATCAGAATTGGGAATCTCATGCCCATAGGAAGTGCGTTTTTTTAAATCCAGTTGGCTTAACAGCCATACTGGAAAAACATCAACAAGACTATCACAGAAAGAAAGACTTTTTTTTTTGGGGGGGGGGATAACTACCAACAATGGCATTCTGAGACTATACCCAAGGTTACAGAAGGAAGAAGAAAAGGAATGGACTACCAACAATGATAGTATAAAAAATACCAAAAACTCAGTAGACAAGGTTAAAAAAGGTAAGAGGTTAATTTTGTCATAAAGTAAAATGAAAAAGCAAACTTTCACTCAACACCAAAAGGAACTCGAAGAATCGCAATCCTGACAGTCTTGAAGAGCAGCAAATGAGATCTGTGGGGGGAGGGGGTGTTGCTGTGGTCAGAGGCATTATGGGTAAGGGAGAAGCTTGAGATTCAGATCCTGGAATCTTTACAAGTGGCCTAGTCAGATCAGAGGACTGGATCCGAACCCATTCATTGAGGAATGTATGAGAAAATGACATCAGATCTACATTTTCTGACAAATTCAATAAATTGGGGATCAAAGTGAAAAAAAAAAGCAAACTGTTCTCTACAAGCAAGCCATATCAATGAGGTGATGAAAAAGAATAGAAAAAAAACCTTAAAATTACACTCCTATATCACTGAAAGTATGGCCACTTGGAACTCCAGTGACGGTATGGCAGTAAGGGGACAACTCTCTGACTACTCCCAATTGTGTTTGTAAAGCAAAAAATGGCAGTGGTCTAGTGGTACTAGTGCTCTTCTTTTGCAAAAATCCATTCTGTGGTATGCCTACAATGACAAAAGTGAAAAAGCAACTGAAAAATTATTTCACGTAAATATTTAGAAATGGTTACTTACAGCATGGTGGATGAAGAACACTGTTGTTCATACACAGGTATATCTGTGTTCTAGATGCTGTCACTGAACAAAAAGTGGTACTGTACTCTATGCTGTACAACTTATAAACAAAGGTATGGCATCTAAGTCCAAGGAAGTCATTGTTCCACTGTATTCGGCATTCATCAGACCTATCATTGAGTACAATGTCCCCTTTGGTTTGTACCTAACCAGACATATCCAAATAACTGGAACATCCACAGAGGTTCCACACTAAAAGAATACAGGGAGTAAGTAAAATGCCCTAGGCAGACTGCCTCAAGGCCCTATCATTGCATTCGGTCTCCTACAAGCTTTTGAGGGGAGATCTACACCTGGCATACAGGGCATTGTTAGAGCCCGCTCTGATGGATCTGTTGCATATCCACAAAATGAACAGTACCAACATTACCTCTTCTAAAGACTTAAATCTTGTCTGTGATATAAACAGAACCTGCTTGAGAGATATGTATCCCAGAGACTACCCTGTCTATGGAACAGGCTCCCCATCCATGTGAAGCAGAGTTCCTCCCTAATCCAATTCAAATGCAACATGGACAATTGGATGGGAAACCAGAAATTCATCCCTGGTTTGGCACCTATATCTCTGATGCAAACAGGTAACTCATGCTTACACTTATCAAGGGCATCAGAACTTGTCAGAGATGTGGGATGCATGGCTAGGCTTAAAAAGGCCTTTGTGGTCATTAGCCTAGTAAACACCTATGAACCTATGTATAAAGAACTGCTGTTGAGATTCAGAGAGAAAAAAGATGGTGTAATAATTTCATAGCCCTGATGAAGAGATGGATGAAGCCACCCTGCCTCCTATTTCCTCCCGCCCCCAGTGATCCCACCTGTATTACACTCTCAAACCCATCCCATCTTTCCAATAGCCAACCACAGTGCTAACCCAACACTACCTCCTCCATCTTCCCACTACTATCACACCTCCTCAACTAACATGTACAAGCATACCTTACCTATGCTCACTGCATGCACTCTCCTTGCATATCTTGCATATTACCAAAGCTCCGTCATTCCCCCACTCAACCACTACCACTGTACTACTACTCACACCACCACTCATGTCTCACCCTCACTCAGATCCCCTCCCTTCAACTCAAGAACCATCCCTATGTACCCCCCACATATTCTACCAACTATATTACTCAAACATAAAACATCCCTACAACTTAACATAGTAACCCTCCCACCATACTTATTATCCACAGAGCACAATCATAAAGTTTCCCTTATAAACAAACAGATTCAAAAACTGAGAAAACTAATAATCTCATGCATATCAAAGCTAGCCCTAAGTGGAGACATCCACCCCAACCCTGGCCCTACCATCTCCATCCCCAATCCTCATAATCAGACTAGGAACCACAACTTCTCCCATATTACAGCCAATAGAATGCCAAGTGACTTCCTTCTACTAAGCCTAAATATTAGAAGTATATCCAACAAAGTCCATGAACTCCATGCCACCATAGAAATGTACTCCCCAGATATAGTCATCCTGACAGAAACCTGGCTAAAACCTCACATTACCAGTAAGCAAATACTCCCTACAGGTTATGGCATACTAAGAGTAGACCGGCTAAACAAGAAAGGAGGCGGTGTAGCTATAATATTTAAACAGCATCTAAACATCCTGATCTTAAAATCATCAGCTCTACAAATAGGCAATGAAGAAATAATATATACCAACCTCAAAATAAACCAAAACAAAACCATCAACATAACTGGATGCTACTTCCCACCTGGCCAAAACATCCCTCCACTAGAAAACCTCCTCAGCTGGTCTACCCACCATCTCCCCCAAGAAACTATCATTTTAGATGATTTCAATATTGACTGGCAATCCTGTTCTGGCAACCATCCAACCCATCATGCAAACCTTCATGGCTTCACCCAACTAGTCCAGTCGCCAACCAGGATAAATAAAATCTCCAGCAAGCACAATACCCTGGATTGGATACTAGTCAGTAAGAGCCCCCAGTCATATATAACAGGCTGCTTATCAGATAGCTTCAGTGATCACTCCAAAACATTCCTACTCAAAAAATACCTATACCAAGCTAAACCTGTCATCAACCGTCAAATACGTAAAAAACTAAACTTTAATCCTCTCACATTCATCTCATCCCTCAAAGAATGTAACTGGCATCCTCTAAAGTACCTCAGTCTTGATGACGCAGTTGAATTTTTTTAATACTACCTTCCTGAGCATCCTTAATTACCATGCCCCCCATAAGACTTTCCAGAACCAAAACACAACCCTCCCCATGGCTACAGAAAACCACTAAGTCAGAAATGAAAAACAGAGATAAAGCCTGGGAGCACTGGCGCAAAACCAAAACCCCCTCAACTAGACAGAAATTCCTAGAACTACACAATAGAGTCAAAACGCTAATAAAACAGGACAAATTCCAATACTACCAGTCTGCCCTAGGCTCCTCCCAACACAGCCCCAAACAATTCTGGTCCTCCATAAACTCCATCCTCCACCCAGGTAAAGTCAGTATCCCTCCTCCTAACATCCTTCACTCCAAAGAAAATATTGCTACCTCATTCAACACACACCTCACACAAACCACACTATCACTAGCTAAACAACCCAACCTCCCTCTCCCCTTGTAATCTCCCCACTGCCTTCTCTCTTTCTCCTGTAACTACCTCCAACATAAAAAAAAACTCTTAACTAAACTTAAGCCCACCAAATTAGCAGCAGACAACCTCCCAAGTGAATACCTACAAATCGCAGCTGATGCTCTGGCCTACCCAGTATTCATCTTGATTAACCGATCTCTGTCAGAAAGTTAAGTTCCCACACTGTGGAAAGTATCGCATATAATTCCCCTCCACAAAGGCAGACCCTCCACAGAACTAACCAATTACCGCCCCATAGCTATTCTCTCTCCACTCTCCAAAATACTAGAGAGATGCATACACTCTCAGGTCGCTGACTACCTCCTTACTAACAACCTCCTTTCCAATACTCAGCATGGTTTCCGACCAAACCATAGCACCACCACTGCCTTACTCTCCTTTACTAACACTATCCTTCAGCATAAAAACAATGGCTCTCTCTCCTCTGCTACTTTCCTAGACCTATCTAAAGCATTTGACATGGTCCCACACAAACAACTTATCTCTGTCCTCAATAACCTATCCTTTTCTCAATCAGTCACCAACTGGTTTCAGAGTTACCTGTCTGACTGCCAACAATCCGTTGTATGGCAGAATGACATATCTCCCCAACTACCTGTCTCCATAGGTGTTCCCCAAGGATCCATCCTTGGACCCATACTCTTCTCTGTTTTCATCAATAATCTAGCCTCTGCCACCAAACATGGCACACTCATACAATACGCAGATGACTCAACCATCATCTGCTTAGCCCAGTCCCTGCCCAAACTGCAAAAAGTCACACAGGAAGCCTTTTCCTCTGTTGAAACTTGGTTATCTGATGCCCAATTAATACTCAACCCAAACAAAACTAAACTACTCATCTTCCAACCCACCAAACATACTCAAAACAACTCTCACTTTAACATCACAGCAAAACACACCACCACTATATACCCAACTGAATACACCAAATTGCTAGGAGTGGAAATAGACAAACTAAAATTTGACATTCACATATCCATGACCATAAAAAAAGTCCACAAAAAACTAGGAGCGTTACACAGAAATAAGCAACTTCGCACCAAAGCAGCAAAGATTTCAATAGCAAATTCCCACCTTATCTCCACCCTACTTTATGCCTCTCCAATATATACCAACCTAAGGCAATGTGATCTAAACAAGCTAGAGACCTGCTACAACAAAATCGCCAAATTCGCCACAGGGGCATCCTACCGTAGTCACCACTGTCTCTCACTTGCTGAACTGGGCTGGCTTGAACTCCCTCACCTCCTTCAATGGTATCAACTGTCACTCGCCCACAAACTAGTAAACCATCCACTAAATGTCCCATCCCTCCAGAATTTACTCCAACCCTATCGCACCACCAGACCACTAAGATCCAGCAACAAAAATCACTTGCAGATCACTAAAGCCAATAACTCTGCTGATGAAGCACTATTCTCTTGCACCATAGCCAAATTATGGAACTCCCTCCCATCCACAATTACCTCCATACCATCATGCACCCACTTCAAAACTTTACTAAAAGCGCAGCTAAAAACATGCTGGCTATGCCCTTGCAACTCCCACTCTAAAATCACCCTCCCCATCCAACCACTACCTTTCTTTCCACTCCACTAACTACCTTGATTATAGCAAGCTCAGATGCTCATAAGCCTAGTACTTATTATACAGCAGGAACTTCTTACTGTAACATTTGTTAATGTCTGTTATGTACTTCACAGATAAAGATTCTAGTTGTCTACTGATGTACTATGTTCTTCATCTGTAAATACGTTGTAAGTAATTGCTATGTCATATTGTTAATCGCTATGTAATCCACTGTAACTACAGTCTATTTTAACTGTGGAGCTTTTCTCCCCGGGCCTCCACTGAAAATGAACCTACGTCCAGTCGGACACTCCCGGTCAACAAATGTAAATAAATAAATAAATAAATAAATAAATAAATAAATAAAATAATAAACTTGCATATGACTGACACTCAGGAATTTCAAATTATGCAAAGATACAGCTTGATGAAAAAATACAAATTAATCATGCTTCCAGAGAAAGTGGAAAGTAGTGACATCTATCACACACATTCAGGCTGAGGTGGCTCAACAAACAAGATCAGATGTGAGCTAAATAAGAATTGATCATGCCAACATAGTTTACAGACTAGGTCAAAATGTTGTTAGAGTAAGAATAAGGCACATACTGGTTATATGCTAAGTCGTACAAGGTTAAGGATCAAATATTGACACTTGTGACCAGAAAACATGCATCAAACTGAGGGGGTTGCAAGGCTTTCTTGGATTCATAGTAGGTACTAAAAGGAAGTAAAAGAATAGAAATTTAATCAAGTGGAAGAGGACAGTTCTACTGCACTGCCAAATAAAGGGCCCTTGAAATGTGAGTAGAGTAAAGCAGAAAATGTTGCTCGTGAATCAACTGCAAGCTCTCTGAAGATTATTGGAGCAGAATGTACTCACAATTTTAGGATAAGGCAACAAAAACTAATTTAACCACCCCATTGGTGCACAGGAATAAAGCCCTTAATGCACTCCAGTTTGACTAGCAAATTAGGCCTGGAGGAACCAGAAAGCAGAGGAGGATGAGAGTGAACGAATGGTGTCAGCTCATCCACTGGGGGTGTTGGTGGGAGTGGTGAAGTTAGCTTGGCTCACTGCACTGGCAACTGCCACAACATTAAGATGCAAGTGAACCCTGCACTGCAAGCGATGTGACGCTTGAAAGGGAGGAAACATGTACATGAAAGCATGCACCCACTTCCTGAGGCAACTATAGCATACCTTGAATATAAAAATTAAATAAAATATAAAACTTTCACTGTTAAAATCTGACAGACTCAGATACGGATGGACAAGCGCTTTCGGCAAATCTAGCCTTCTTCAGATCCCAATGTGCCTGAGTCGAAACAAATTTAAAAACACTCTTCAACCAATAATCTTCATTCATTTGTGTGTGTACGAGCTTACGCAACTAACATTTGTTACTAATTCTCCTTTCCTTCAAAAGGGGCTTAAGTGGGACACTCCCATTCAGCCCAGGAAAGCAATGTGCTCTTAAGTTCATAATCTAATGTGCTTCTTCTGTCTCAGTTCTGTTTACCACATGTCCACCTCTGGCAGTCTCTTTGAATTGTATCAGGGCTCTATCACCCACAGAGTCAACTGAAGAGTTTTCAGATGTGGGTGTAGGAGTGAGCACTTATTCTGTATTAGTAGGTCCACTCTGTGGGGTAACTTGTGGTGACTGTGCTTGGCTAGGTGAAAGAG
The DNA here is from genome assembly GCF_019279795.1 of Protopterus annectens. Lineage (NCBI taxonomy): Eukaryota > Metazoa > Chordata > Ceratodontiformes > Protopteridae > Protopterus > Protopterus annectens. The sequence goes on along the minus strand of NC_056731.1, from coordinate 1,523,551,624 downwards.
GAGGAAAAACCAATGCTGTCTTGGCCAGCAGGGAGTCACCAGCAAGATTTATGGCTTTTTCTGTTGGATTTTTAACAGGACTTGTGGGACGAGTGGAAGGGGAGGGGAATACATATAGGTATTTCCCCTTCCAGGAGAATGAAAGGGCATCTACTCTCCATGCCTGAGGATGGTATTCTCCGGCCCAAAACAGAGTGAGCTGTTTGTTTGGCTGGAGGGGATGTACACTGCTTGGAGAAATACACCTATCTGCACAGAAGATAGGATCTGGTACCTCCCTGCTTGTTTATGTACCACAAGACTGTCATACTGTCGGTGTGTACATGTAATCTCCCTGGTCTGATCAGTGACTTAAACATTTGTATGGGAAAAATTAGTGCCCTCATTTCTCTCCATTAATGCAGTCCTTCATTTGAGAGGGAGACCAAGCCCTTTCAGCCGTGTGATGGTCTAAGGCCATCCCCCAACCCGTGTCCGAAGCATCTGTAAAGAAGGTCTGAGTTGGTGGCAGAGGGTGAATGGGAAGACCTGGATTTAGAGACAGTTGTGAGATCTACCACTGGAGCTCCTGCTTTAGACATGGGAGCAGAGGAATGAGGTGTTCTAGAGGGTAAGCATGCTGAAACTACTTAGGTTTCCTCATGTGAAGCCTTCTCAGAGGAAGCACTGGAATAGTGGATGCCATAAGGGCCAAGATCCTGAGGAATTGTTTAGCAGAAATCTGATTTAGGAGGAGTGTCTCTGTGAAGATTAGGGAGATCTCTTGTGTCTTGGAAGGTGGGAGAGAGACTATCATGCTAAGAGTTTGGAATCTACAGCCCAGGAAAATTAGATCTTGGGCTGGGACCAGGGAAGATTTCTTGAAGCTGATGGTACCATCCCAGGCCTTGAAGAATGGTAACTGCCATTTGGATGGATTTGCTCAACTCTGTTTGAAAAGAGGCTTGGATTAATAGGGCATCCAGGTATGGGTAGATTAAGATCCTTTGGAGTCTACAAAAGGATACTACTGGGGCTAGACATTTTATGAAGACTCTCTGGGTAGTGGAGAGTCCAAAAGGCAAAGCTGAGAACTGATGGTGCGAGGATCCCACAAAAAAATCACAGGAATCTCCTATATCTGTGTTGGATGGCAATATGGAGGTAGGCATCCTTGATATTTACTGAAGCTAGAAATGCCCGAGGAAGGGATAAGCGGAAATAGTGTTTGTAGGGGGATTAACATTTTGAAAGAGGGGACTATGAGGAAATCACTGAGTAAAGAGAGAGACCCAGGACTGATCTGAAGGGTCCCTCCTTCCTAGGAACTAGGAAAAGGTGGGAGTAAAAGCCCCTTCCCTTCTTCCTCTCAGGGAACAAGATCTATAGTGCCCTGTTCTAGGAGTTCTAGTAGAACTGGCGGGAAAAGGGCAAGATGATCTTTTGGTGGTAGGGGAATTCCCCTGAAGGTAGGCACCTTGTGCCAAACCATGAAGTACCCCCGTTTGATGATGCTTAACACCCAAGCGTCCTGAGTGATGAGTTCCCAGGTAGGAAGTGAGAGAGAAAGGCATTGGGACAGGGGAATTAGGCTGCTGCAAGAGCCACAAAGAGGAATCTGTTCGGTCAGAAAAGGGCTGCTTACTTATATGGGAAACAGAGGCAGTAGAGGAGGGAAACTGTTAGGTCTTCTTTGCCCTGTTTTGAGGTCTAGATTGTGGTGCTCTGGCTTGCCTGCATAAGAAAGTTTGTTTCACAGTGTAATTCCTATTAAATTTAGGCACAGGGGATCCCAAGATGTGCTCGAGTTCCTTAAGTTCTTTCTGGTTTCCTGCAGAGATTTGAAGAGCTCTGCGGAAGGTTTCCCAAAAAGGGCAGTATTATCCAAGGAAGCATTCATCAGTTTTTCTTGATGCCCTCAGGTAGACGCTGAAGTCTAAGACAGACAAATCTTCCGAGGGCAGAAAAGAAGCAGCAGCTCTAGTGGAGGCTTCTACTGCATCATAGGTGCACTTGATAGAATGGTCTGGCTAACTGGGAGGAGGTGGCAAGAAGAGATGTTGCCAAGGCCTTATTTTCAGAGTCAGGCATATCTGATACCAGTTTTGAGACTTGGGAAAGGAGTTTCAAGTTGTACATAGTCATGTGTCTGATAATTTAATGCTTTGATAACCAGGGTAACTGAGGTACATAGTTTCTTTCCCAGCCTCTCCAACGGTCTGCTATCCTTATCTGAGGGCGGCAGGGAAGAGGAAGAAATCGACCTGGAAGCCTTATAGAAGGCAACAGAAATTACAGGAGGATCTGCAGCAGGTGCCTTAAAGAGGAATTGGAAGACCTTGTGTACTTTGTAGTACCTTGTGAGGCTTTTTAGGTGCTAGGAGCTGCGAGTCTGGATGGATGGAAGTGGATGCAAAGGCTTCCAGAAACACAGTTATTACAGGAGGGATGGCTGAAGGACAAGGGGTCTATACCCCAGGAGGAGGTCATAATAATGCTTCTGGACCTCTGACATCTGTGTGGTGTCCCACTTGAAGTGGTCACGCATTTTGGAGACGGTCTACCCAAAAGAAATCTCCTCCCCTCCATAGGGGAATCTGATCCACTGGAATCCTCTTCAGGGGGTGCATAATCACAAGGGGAGGGAATATGGAAGGAACAATTCAAGTCATCATCCTACTCCTCAGAAGAGGAGTCTTCAGAGGTAAGATGGGACCTACGTCGCTTCCTAGGGGAAGAAGGCCAGGCTGGAAGGGAAGCACAGTGACCTGATGGAGGCCTAAGCACCATAAAGACCTTAAAGAGGCCTTGAGAAAACTTCAGCCATTCCTTCTGTGGGTCAGGGGAAGGAGAGACATGCTTGTTTTGCTTCTTCTTTGCAGGCGTATCTATGCATTGCAAAGAAGGATGGCTAGATGTAGGCCTGCATTACACAATATCGGATTTGACATCCTCCCTGGCAACAATCTGGGTAATTTCCCTTGGGCCCTCTGACACAATAAGCCTCAGTTCCCCCGGACGCCAGAGGCATACTTCTGATAAGCCTCTCTGGACATGCAAACATGCAGAGCCTAGACAGACTGTGAAGCGGGCTTGGTCTGTGGATCTGGATCCTGGTCAGCCATGTCTCCGAGCTCTCATGCACTTCAGGAGAGATGTCTGATTAAAGAGGTGCAGCTTCAGTTTTGAGCCTATGTTTTTTGGCTTTCCATTTTGGAGGCCCAGTCGTCGGGTCCTGAGGGGAATTCATCTCGCTCATTGCTGGAAACTTCCAACACTGGTTTTCCAGGTAGATCACAAGGGAGGATAACCGACTCCAGAGAGTTTTCAGAACAAAGGACTGCCAAATGGTACAGGATTTGTGATCCTGCTAAGGACCACTGCAAAAAAGGCACTATGTATAACTATCTTTATGTGGAATCTGTCGTCCACAGTCACACTTCCTTTTTCTGGATGACATGAACCTCAAAAATAAAGAAAAGGTAGCAAAAGACAAAAGGTTTCCACAAAGGGACATTTGGGATTTTACAGAAAAGTAATTCCAATAGCACAGCAATGTCTGGGACTTGCAATCCGACTGGCGGCAAAGAAGTTCTGAGGGTGGTGCGCATACATCTCTTTAATGGCCAATGTTTGCTGATGGCCACCTTCAGACGTATCCACACACCTTAGGTAGTAAAAGACTTTGGTATACTGGCCAACGGGTCATCACCTTGGCAGGCAACTCCCTTATGTCAGGAATACTGCAACAGAAGAATAGAAGGGCATCTTAGTTCTGTCCCGATAGTACCAGAGATGCCTATGCATGCCCAGAGTATGTAAAATCCTTTCTTCTTCATTTTCAGCATCCAGATAGAACATTGGAAGACTGATGGATTGATTGAAAGTAAACTCAAACAACTATGGCCACAAAATGGCAAATTTGTTCTTAATATTATCCTGTTTCTAGGAAAGACCAGAAAAGATTCACCCACAATAAGAGTATGCAACTCATACTTTTCTTGCAAATGTCAGAGCAATGCGAACAATATTTTCATTGCAATGAACCTTAACTCTGACTGATGAGCAGGTTCAAATGGAGACACGGTTAACTTTTATGGTACAAATTTAAGATCTCAATAAGGAGAAACCTGTTTACGAAGTCATCTCAGGTGTAAAACACCCTTCATAAACTGTTTCACTAAAAACAGAGAAGAAAATGGAAGATCCATAGGCAAACTAGGCAAACATGGCCACATAATGTACCTTAATGGAGGAATAAGAGATGCCAAAGGATAGTAACTCAAATATTTATGCTTCAGTGGTATATAATTCCTGACAGGACCCTGGTTACTGGCTAGGCAGCAACTATAAAATCTTTTCCGTTTGCCAAAATAAGATTCCCTTGTAGCAGGTTTTCTTGCTTCCTTTGATACCTACTGAATGCCCTCATGAAATAGGTGTCTAGAATGAATCAGAACTGAATCATCCAGGCAGTTAGCTGGAGATGTTTGAGATTGGGGATATCAAACTCCCCTCATCTTGTGTGATTAGATCCAGTTTAGGAGGAAGACTATGGTAAATGCCCTTAGCCAATTCTATAAGGGAGAAAGTACAGTTATTCCAAATGACAAAACCAGTAATATATCCTTTAATAAAAGCACAAAAAACCTCTCTAGCACCTCAGCTTAAAAGCCTTCCAGGAGAAAGTACAGTTGTGTCTACTTACAATAACTGTAATGTTCAAGTGGCATCACTGTTACACTAATAAGTATATAGATTATTCTTGATGTGGTAGCCCTTTGCCAGCATATGTACCAGCGATTTAATTCCCTCCTTATAGGCTTCCAGATGCCTACACATGACATCAGGACATCTGGGTATAAGGGTCGTCAACCAGCGCCATCTTACCCCACAATAACAGAGAAGCCCCCAAGGTATAGCTTCATACCTGGAGCACAAAGCATCCAAAGGTTCCCAAACTAAGGAAGGTAGAGGCCCTAAAAACCTAACAAAGGAGAAGGAGCAAGACACATAAGAAGGGAGTGCCCACTTCAACCTAAAAGAATGACAGAGGGGAAAGAAGAAAAAGAAGTCAAGACATGCTACAACTTGGAAGACACACAAACACCTGCATTTTATGGTAAGTAGACATAACTGTATTGTGTTCATTGTGTTTCACTGTAGCAGTAATAACTACATGGAAAAATTGCTCAGAATGTGAGAGTCTAGAAAACATTTGGGCAGAAACTAGAATGCCACAGCTATTTTATGTACCACATCTCTGTGGCATTGTTGGTCTCTACCAGTAAAGTCCCTGGATTCCATAGGTCCTTGAATGCTAGCATACTCTTGAAAATAGCCATCATTTAATTTAGATGTGTGTTTTTTTTTAGACAAGTTTTCCCCTGAGCTTTGAGAACTCTGGAATGTGCTCCCCCAACCCAGGTCTGAGGCATCTGTAGTCAGTGTCTGATTTGGATGTGGGGTCCTGAATCGCACCCCTAAGTTTCAGCTGTAAACACAGATCTGGGTCTATGTCAATTATTCGAACACTTAAAATGTCGAATGTTATATGGTCGAGACCATATGTTCGACATTTCAAGTGTTCGAAGGTTGACTTTTAAAGGCACCATACGGTGCAGAATGGGAGAATTTCCCTTTTCTGCACTGAAGTGTGGTCTCAGAGTTGGTATATTTAAGTAGTTGGGATGTGGGGGGTGCAGGGGGGCTTGCCCCCCTGCTTGCACTGTTAGTATACGTTTTTCTTTTTTCTTTTTTTTTTTTATTAGATATTCTAACTTCCAAATATCGAACATATGGTCTTGACTATATGGTATTCGCCATTTTGGAAGTTTGAATATTTGACATAGACACCACAGATCCACCACTGGAGTTCATAGGTAGGTGCTGGGCTAGCTGCACTTGTATGACATTGTAAACCTAGCCAATTTCCCTTCTGGTGCTTGAATTAACCTACACCATTTGGTGTTAGACTGGACTCACCCTTCTCATCATCAAGATACATGAGGCCATATACCCCAATATTCTGAGGACCTTCTGTGCTGGAATAAGTAGGGGGGAAAGAATAGATTGGAAATATTTGTTCAAGAATGTTCACAGGTTCATAGGTGTTTACTAGGCTAATGACCACAAGGTCCTTTTTAAGCCTAGCCATGCATTCCAAATCTCTGACAACTTCTGACACCCTTGCTAAGTGTAAGCATGGGCCTGGGAGATGAACCATTTACAGGTTACCCATGTCCATTAGAGACATAGGTGTTAAACCAGGGATGAATTTCTGGTTTCCCATCCAATTGCCCAAGTTGCACTTGAATTGGGTTAGGTAGGAACTCTTCTTCACATGGATGGGGAGCTTGTTCCATAGACAGGGCAGTCTCTGGGATACATACCTGTCTCTACAGCAGGTCCTAGTTTAATCACAGGCAAGGTTTAGGTTTGTAGAATGGGTAATTTTGGTGCTGCTTTGTGGATATGCAGGAGGTCTACCAGAGTGGAGTCTGACAATGCCCTGCATGCCAGGCATAGATCTCCCCTCAAAAGCCTGTAGGAGACAGGATACAGGGATAGGGCCATGAGGCGGTCTGCACAAGATACATTACTTACTCCCTGTATTCTTTCAATGAGGAACTTCTGTGGACATTCCAATTGTTGGATATGCCTGGTTAGGTACATACCAAAGGGGCACTGCTATGACTAATGCCGAATACAGTGGAACAATGACTTCCTTGGACCTAAGATGCCATACCTTTGTTTATAAGCTGCGCAGCACAGAATTACTTCCTCACCACTGTAGATATGTGATGATCAAAGGCTAGATTACTATCTATGTCTGCCACTAAGTCCCTGACTAATGGGTCAGCTCTAAGGGGGTGAGCTGTCAATATGACAGTTACCAGGGATGGATGACTTCCTAAAGGATACTATTATGCAGTTCTTGGCATTCAGTTTTAGTCTGTGGCACTGACACCAGTTGTTTGTCTGTGTCAGCCCTTCCTGTAGAACATCTGTGTCAGTGTGAGATTCAATGACAGCTTCTAATTTGCAATCATCTGCAAATTTAGTCAGCCAGAGACCACTGACATTGCCGTTGACTTCTCTGCAACAGCCTGATCACCTGTTTTCTTGCTAACTGGTAAGACCTTTTTCTGTGTCACATTTTTAGTATGGATGCTTTTAGATACAATTCAAGCAGGTGTAAGCCAAGCTTTAGTAAATTGCAATGTTGTTATACACAGCACATTAGTAAATGTAAAACCTTATTAGGGCAAGCTGATAGGAAGGCATTATGCAAATGTATTACAATATTTGACTGGTATCTCAAAGAAAACCATGTGGGGTACGACAAATGTTTATTGTGTGATTCAACAGAAACTGTATTTTGTGTGCCATGCCATAAAAAAGTATTGCATGATATTGCTACAGAAATAGACTGTGAAGACAGACCTTTTCATGACAAAAAATGAACTAAGGGTAAAGTGTTTCCATTATATTCAGATGTTGAACAGTTAAGTCCTGTCACCACATGTGAAAGGTTTACTTCATAGGTAGGTACTAGGCTATTGGCCTTAGGGCCCATACAAGCCTAGCCAAAAAATGTACCCTGGCTTTCGCCCCCAAGAAAATTATTTTCCTGTGCCCCTGTTGAGCAGAGCTACAGAAGTGATCCCCGGGGTAAATTTCCCATTTCCCATCCAATCATCAAGATTTTTCTTGAAGAGTGAAGACTCAAGCTCAGGACCCTGTACACTAGTCAAAGTAGTTAACCACTAAGCCATCACAGCAATATTCAGATTTACAACAACAGTCGAATCAGTTACTGACAGAACCTCTAGTACATTTTGTTACAAAAGAATGTAATAAATTTCTAAAAGACAGACACAATGAGTTCAGGAAGCTTAGACAAGTTATACAAACATTTTTTCAAAACTGCATAGGGGTTTTAGATTCAGCAGAACAGATTACTGAAACATGTCAAAGACTGTGCAACATTACAGAAAACTCTTGAACAACATTGTTGTTACAGGATAAAGAAAATAAATTAGCTGAGCTTAAGAAAACATTGGAAAAGAGCAGGAAACTACAGCTGATCTGTACAAAAGAGATATATTTTATAATATGTTTGTGTTTTGAAAATGGTTAAGCATACATGGTAGGATGATCGGATCTGATGTCTGGACAAATCATTCTCAAATGTTTAAAACTTCCATTCAGTTAAAGCAAGACATTTATCAGTACTACAGTAAAGTAAAGCAAATAACTGCCACTCTCATAGCACAGTCAAAAGGTACACAAAACAGTTCTAGTGTATAAAAATTAAATAAAAATAGTTAATAACAGTAAAGATTTAAAGTCACAAGACTAACATGCATGTATTTTCTTTTCATCTAAAATACATCCATTACAATGCACAGGAATGAAAGGCAGACAACAGTGAATATAAATCATGTACATATAAACATGTGTTAGTTAAGCCAATACCTATTTTTTTTTACAATTTTTTTTATAATTTTTATAGTAACACCACACCAAACAGTTAAAGTTCTGAATTTTAAAAATAAATAAAATCACGGATGGCATTAGTCAAGCAGTCTGTAAAATGAATGGCAGAGCAGTTAAATAAAATAAATTAAAAAAACATTTAAGCTAATTATAAAGTAATGTCTAGTTAAGTAGTATAAATGCATAGTTATGCAGTGTTTTATAACTGCATTTTACTATCAAATTGCAAGTGTATTAACAGATGATTAAAGAAAAAATGCTAAAAGGGTTAACTATGGTCTACAGAGTCTGAAATGTGAGCTCAGACCTTCCTAAACTGGATGAATAGTTACTGGAAATGTTGGAAAGATAAAATAAAAAACAAGACTGATTGCCAGACAAGTGGCTTGAGTTTTTCTAAAGCATTATTATTATTAAAACATAATTGTTAAAATGTTCACATGCAACACTATTTGGTAATTGTAATACAATGTCACAATTGTGCATATATGTCACTGATAATCTGTTTGCAGGTAAAGGTTAAAAGTAAAAAAACTTCAGTTACGTCAAGTACAGCCAGCAGATGGGCTATAGCATACATACAGTTCAAATAAAGTATACAGGAGGGTACAAATAACTACTAGTAGCAGTAAACAGCAAAGGCAACAGAAAAAACATATTCTGTCATTAAAAACAGCCAAAAAATGTTCAGATCATACAAAGGTCTATAGTTTAATAAGCCAACAAAGCAATTGTATATCCAAAGTATTGGGCTGGTATATATTCTATTCTCACAGCATAAAGCAAATAAACAATACTGCAGTACTACGGGGGGGGGGTACTTTCTCAGTTTTACACTGATTGTGTGAGCAGTATTGCAAAAGGGTCTAAAATAGAGCTACAGGAAGAAATAATATATCATTCCTTCTGGACAATACTTTTTCAGGGGGGAGGGGAAAACAGGTACTAGTGCATTAGAAATACTGGTAAACAGATTAAACCTGACAGGATAAAATATTTTACAAGTTGCTAATAGCTATTATGCTAGTTATTATTGTATTGTTTTGTATTAAGTTGTATTGTTTTGTATTAAGTTGTATTTATAACCTGTTAAACTGTAAAGCTATACAAGAGATGGCTTAAAATTGCTCCATTAAAGCTATACCAAAGACAGAGTAAAAATATGTGAAAAAATTAGCAAGACTGGTCACTATTTTTAATATGTTTTTGGCAAGGCAGTGTTGGTATGCAAAAAGCATAACTGTTTCTAATTGTTGGGTATATAGTTGCCTTTGGTGGCAATTCCACTAAATACTTCTACAGAGACATAATTTTTTTCCAAAATGTCGCTTGATGTTAATGTTACTAAATTTGTAGATTGGACTAAGTGTACTTTACAGTCTTTGTATGTACAAATACAGAAGAATTCAATACACATGAAATTAATGTCTAGCAATGAATATGTGTGGAGAACTATGTTTAAAAATGGGTTTAGAGTACCTACTAGAATGAAATGCATGAGTAGCAAACAGTCTGTGTAGATATATACTGTATAGGACACATTGTAAAGTAACAAGTTCAAAAGTTGTAATTTTATTACTAATTGTAGTTTTATCACTGGTTTTTGGACCATCATTTTATCAGTACTAGTATTGGTTACCCCAGTTAGAGGAAAATTATATTAAAATATTGTACTCATACAGTTAGTGGACTAATATGTACATAGCATTCTTTAGTGTATAAATCGTGTTTTTTTAATCCTCAAGTATTAAAATTTACTGAAATAATTACATTCAAATATGTATTATCTAAGCCCAGTTCAGTACTTTGCCAAGGTGTTCAATATGCTCACTTCACTGTCAACCAAGGTGTTAATGGGCAGTTCAGAGATATGACCACAATGTTATGGTTAAATGACACTGAAACTGTAAATTTTCAGCAGTGTATAAGTGCTTGCAGTAGCACATAGTTTTTGTCTCTTATAGATATTAGTCTATTTCTAATCTTTTGGTATAAAATGATTAATAAAAGTAAATAGTTATTTCAACAGCTGCAGAGAGTTAATGAAAGTATTCTAAGTCATAAATTAAATTCTGTGATTGCAAAAGAATAAATTAATCAAGTTAAAACTAAAGCAGACACGGCCCATAACTGATAAAATATTTTCACAGAATGGTCTGCTAAAGAAAAAAGCTGTTAAATACATTCAGTTTTAGTAGTAATACTTGATATCATTGTATTAACTATGCAAAATTGCATTCTGACTTGTATCAAAAGAAGACTAAAGGTTTGGTTTCTTAATGTGTTTTCTATATAATCTGATCAAAAATACATATCAGTATAAAGTGTTTTGAGTAGGTTTTAAAATAAAAAGAGGGAATTGTTAGTGTATTTACCAGTGAATAAATGGTTGAAAGTAATTATGTTACAAATATGTAACATAAATAAGGTATAAAATAAAACTTGCTTAAATGTAGAAACAGAGTTTAGCAATATGTGATTAGCATCCATACTAAAATGACTGTAGCCTGGAAAATAAGAAATTTGCTTAATGGACATATTTCCTTACAGACTCAGCAAAAATGTAAAAAAATAAGAATGTGTGCATTTCACGCTGTCACCAAGAAAGCTGACCTCTTACAGACTTGGCAAGAATGTAAAAAAAAACAGGATGCATGCATTTCACATTATCAGTAAGAAAGTTAACCTGCTTCTGTAGAGAGTGGACAACAGGAAAACAATCTGTGCATGCTTCTATCGTATGTCATTGTTATGCAAGAAAGTTTGAATGGTGCTTTTATCAAGTCAGCATTTGCACAAGAAAAGACAATACTAGTACAGGATGAAAACATATTTTTCTGCAAACACCAGTAAACAGATGTTCTCAAACTCCAAAATAGAGTACCATGGAAAAAAAAAAACAGGATGTAAAACTACTATTAAGAGACTATAGCAGTTAACATCATTAGAAATATTTTTTGTACTGTATCTCTCACATCATCCATGCTGTTTGAGAAGTAAAGTAGAACAGTACCTGAAGCTGCAACAGTAGTTTGTGTGGTGTTATAAAAAGCTATTTATTGGTTACTGCTCTCAAGGTCAGGTGCTGCATCAGTGTTTATTCTGCAAGTTTCTGTGAGCAACAGACTGTGATAACTAGACTCTGATTTCAGCAGAATTCAGCCAGCAAGACCAAGTGTCTTAAGAAGACTTCAGTAAGCATCACAGTAAGCAGTACCTTGATTAGCACCTTATCATTAATTTTTCAAGTACATGCTAAAAAGGAGCGGTCCAAGGACTGATCTCCAAGGGACTCCACTTGTGAATGGCCTCTTTGTAGAGGTGGACTCCCCAATTCTAACTTCCTGGGTCCTGTGAGCCAGTTGGCTATCCACTGGAAGACGTATGGGTTTGTACCTAACCCCTTGCGTTTGTCAACAATGCCCGGGTTGGGTATTATGTCAAATGCCTTGGCCAGGTCAAGGTAGGCAGTGTGAACGATTTTGCCCTCTTCCATTGCTTTGGTGACCTTCTCAAAGAAGTCCACCAGGTTGAGTAGGCATAATCTTCCTTTGAAACCAGACTGGGTTGGGACCAGTGTCTGGAGGTTTACTATATCTCTATTGATCATCTCTGTGATAATGCTTTCCATGGCTTTACATGCAAGACTAGCGAGACTTATGGGTTTGTAGTTTCCAGGGTCTGTAGATGGCCTACTTTTGTGCAGAGGGATGACTGTTACTTTTCTCCATTCATGAGGCACAAAGCCTGTTTGGAGGCTACAGTTAAACAGGAATTCCAGAGACCCTGATAGGGCATGTTTCATGCTATTTAAAAGGCATCTTGAGATATTGTCTGGGCCCATTGATGCAGTGTTCTTGGTCCTACAGAGAGCATTAAGGACCTGTTCTCTAGTGATAGCAGGGGGAGTTATATTTGATATTTCATGAGGGAAGTATCATGAAAACATTTGAAGAATTTTATCAGGAATGTGACATTTTCTGTAGGAGGAAAACCCTCTGAAGATCTGTGTCCAGCAAAGTCCCTAGAAAGACAAGTTTTCAAGCTGGCTAGAGGTCGGATTTTGTGGGGTTTAAGGTGAAACCTAGGCTGAATAAAATGCTCAGAGTTAGGGCAGAAAGAAGCTCTTCCAAACAATCTGCATGGATCAGGTAGGTCCATCTAGGTATGAGTATATCTAAATGCTCACTGTCCTGCAGTAGGCTATTACTGCAACCATACTCTGGGTGCAGTAGATAAGCCAAAGAGAAGAGAATTGATAATGATTTCCACCTGCTTTGAAAGGGACATACTTACACAGTCAGACTTTGCAAAGTGAATTTGAAGGTAAGCATCTTTTAGATCCAAGGTGACCATGTAGGCCTGAAAATGCCTTCTAAAGTGCATGAAACATGACCCATCAAGCCCTCTGGAATTCCTACTTAAATGTAGCCTTCAAGCTGGCTTCATGGTTCACAAATGGACTGCAGCAACAGTCATCCCTTTGCACAAAGGTGGGCCATCTACAGACCCTGGAAACTACAGACCCAGTAGTCTCACTAGTCTCATATGCAAAAGCCATAGAAAGATTTTTCATGGAAATGATCAATAATGACAAAGGAATCTACCAGACACTGGACCCAACTCAATTTGGTTTTGTCAAGGGCAGCTCATGCCTACTCAACCTGGTGGACTTCTTTGAGAAGGTCACCAAACCAACGGCTCAGGGCAAAATCATTCAAACTGCCTACCCTTGATCTGGCCAAGGTATCTGGCACAATAGCTCACTTGGACATTGTCAACAAACTCAAGAGGTTAGGTATAAATCCTTATGTCACCCAGTGGATAGCCAACTGGCTCACAGACAGGACCCAGTAAGTTAGAATTTGAGAGTCCACCTCTACAAAAAGGCCAGACACAAGCACAGTACCTCAGGGATCGGTCCTGGGACTACTCCTTTTTGGCATTTACTTCTCTGAAGTCATGGCCAATGTCAATGGCCTCTGACTGATTACATTTGAAGATGATTGCAAATTAGGATGATTGCAAATTAGGAGCAGTCACAGAATCCCCCACTGAAACAAAAGTTCTCCAGAAAGGGATGAGACACAAATAACTGGTGTCAGAGCCATGGACTAAAACCAAATGCTAACAAATGCATAACAGTATCTTTCAGGATGTCATCTGATCCTAGTAACAATCATATTTACAACACACCCCTAAGAACTGACGCAGTAGTCAGGGACTTGGGGAGACACACAGATAGTAATCTAGTGTGACACTCACATGTCTAAAGTAATGAGGAAATCATTCTATATTCTGCAACTTATAAACAAAGGTATGGCATCTAGGTTCACTGATGTCACTGTTCCACTGCATTCAGCATTCATCAGACCTATCATTAAGTACAATGCCCCCTTCTGGTATATACCTAACTAGGCACATCCAACAACTGGAATGCCCATAAAGTTTCCTCACTAAGAGTGCAGGATATAAGTAACATGTCCTCTGCAGACCACAGCAAGGCCTTATCCCTGTATTCTGTCTCTTACAGGCTGTTGAGGAGATCTATGCCTGGCAAACAAGGCAATGTCAGACCCCACTCTGATGAGCCTCCTGCATATAAAACAGAATTACTCATTATAAAGACTTAAACCTTGCCTGTGATATAAAAAGGACCTGCTGGAGAAACAGGTATGTATCCCAGAGACTACCCTTCTCTGGAACAGGCTCCCTATCCATGTGAAACAGAGCTCCTCCCTAACCCAATTTAAGTGTAACTTGGTCAACTAGATGGGGAACACGACATTCATCACTGGTTTGGCATCTGGCTCCAATGGACACAGGCAGCATGTAAATGGTTCATGTTGCAGGCCTCTGCTTGTAAATGTTTAATCTCCTAAGCCCTGCTTACATTTATCAAGGGTAGCAGAACTTGTTAGAGATTTGGGATGGATGGCTAGGCTTAAAAAGACCCTTGAGGTCATTAGCCTAGTACACACCTATATACGTACAAGGCAGATGTTTTTGTAAGGTCAGCATTTTGAATTTTGAACTTAGGTACTCTAAGAAATATTAAACACCAAATGCGTGAAATGTGTCAAAAAACTTCACACTTGTAGATAATATCCCAGGCAATCACTAAACATGGAAAATTAATCCAAAATTAAAACTTTAATAAACATATGCAAAACGGTCAAGTGCTTTTGACCTGCAACCAATGGAACTTCATCAGGGTTTTATTTTGGATTAGTTTTCCATGTATGGCGATTGCCTGGGATATTCTCTACAAGTGTGACATTTTTTGACTACTCTAAGAAATGTTTAATCTTGAAAAGTCTAAGATGGGTCTCAAATTTCATTTATTGGGACAAGGAAGAGTCTGGAATAATACCATTCTTCCCCTTTTGGGAGGGGTACCTTTTCTATGGAACCTTGCTGTACAATCAGACACACTTAGGTCAGAGCTTCATGTACTTGATTTGGTGGGACAAAAGGAATGCCTGCAGGCTGTGGATGAGGTGCAAAAGACAGTTTGTAACTTGTTTTTATAATGCTTAGCACACATTTGTTTTGTCATCTTGGTCCATTCGTGGTGAGACAGAGAGGGAGAAAGCCTCCCTCCTAGCATTGAAGGTAGAGATGGTTAGGCTGTAACTTAAATGAGAGGGAACAGGGAGGGGGACCAGCTGTGTCACGGTTGCTACCTGATGAGCTCCCAAGGTCTGGGTCCACTAGGCCTAAAAGTAGGTTCAAATATGCCATCTTTTACACTGCATCTATAGTCTATCCCTTCTGACACATTTGCTTCATCTGTGCTGACAGAGAGAAAAGGACCAGGGATTAATGAGAGTTTCTACTAAACCTGGGTGATTGAACCTCCAGAAAGTCCTTGATAGTTTATCTTCCACAACCTCCAGTTTTTTTTTCATATGGTCCAGCAGAGCTTCCTGGTACTTAATCATATGGAACTGGCAAGCTCTGATAGCCAGGTAGCAGAAGTGTATATTAGGACCCAGAGTCACCACAGAATCTGCAGTAGGATTCCTAAAAAGGTATTTGTGGGAATCCAGAACCCTATAAAGACAGTCTGGCTTCCTAGGAGCAGGTGGCCGGGAGTCAGGCTAATCATAGACTACTTCTAGAAATGGGGGAATGGCCAAAGGTCTATGCTCAGGGAGCTTCAAAAATTCTTTAATTCTCTTCTTATACTGATGGTAATCCTAAGTTTCTCAGTGGAAATACTTCCTCATTTTTATGAAGTGTTTTGCCAAAGGTAAAGTTCCCAAGAAGTGAGACTGAGGCAAAGATGTTCTCGGAGTCAGAATCAGCACATGAACCTGTAGATAACCGGTCTACTTATGCCAGCTCATCCTCATTTGAATCATAAGAATCTGAGGACTTCTGGGGGAGGGTAATCCCCTCTTTCTTTTCCCAGAAACAGATTCTGTGGGGGAAGGAGGTCTAGTTGGACTATGCTGTCTGAAAGATACAATCTGAAGTAAATCCTCAGTTTTAGAAAGTACTGCTGGTCGGTCTGTGGGGGTGACAGCCAGAATACCTAGGGTGAGGCAACCCAGGAAGTATCCTTTTTGATTTGTTTCTAAACTTGGTCTTTGATGTGGCACGGAAGTACTGGAGATAGGATGCTGGTGGGCAGCCACTGCCTCCGTGGAGTTGACTGATGACCCCTCAGAAGATTTTGGGATTCTGCCCTCCCTATCTGAAGGCCTAGCATGGCAGGCAAATACCAGGATCTACAGAGAGACCTTGGACTCCATCAACAACCCTTTTCTTCTGACTCATGTAGATGGGGAGGGGCCAAGAGGCAGGCAAGACTCTAAAGGGTACCTGATAGAGGCCTCTGACACTACCTCAGTCAACAGAAGGGATGGTAATAACATCTCCTGTCCTTCAGCAATCACAAGCCTGGGTGAACTGGACAATGGAGAACCTGTCATTTGCCACCCTTGAAACTTTCAGATGTTTCTCCCTTCATTTACAACAGGAACTGAAAACAGATGAACTAGTGGATGCCTTAGCAAGAGTAGATTCCTAATGCCCCATTTTTTATGTACTATGCAAGGGATTCAACCCTACCAAGGAGAGTACACTTGCCCACTTGTTAAAACTGGTATAATGAAGACAATTAGGAACATCATGCTCAAGGCCTAAGCAAACGCAGACAAAGGGAATGAAAGTCCTGATGTAGACTCCACAATCAGGACAAGTATTTTTTCCTAGAATTCATCTAACAGAGCAGACAATGAAAAAAAAGAAAGTTCACTCAATGGTCCACTTAGCTTTATGATGCACTCTGGTCTTCAGACCGACTGATCCAGTCTATGAATGTGAAAGCTTCAAGATCTAACAGCAAGAAAGAGCAGTGAGATGGCTTAATGACCCTTACACCCGGACACCCTGCTGTAACATGCAGGGCATCTGCTAGCACAGGAGGAGGAAATTAAATCTCTGGTACCACAGCAAGTATAACCCATACAGTTATTACTACAACAGTGAAACACGAACATCAAATGTTGCTTGGACCAAAAGGGAATCACCACAATGATCTTTAGGGAGTCTTCTGAATCTTTAGAATTACCCCGGATATGAGGTTAAATCATAAGAAGACATAAAGGAACATTCCTAACCATAGAAAAGAAAATGCATGTGTTTTTCAGACTTATTTGGAAGGAGTCCTGGAGCAGAATTTATTCAGTTGTCTGTTCTGAACATAGGCGGCAAACAGATCTATTTGAGGTATTATCCACAACTGGATCCATTCCTGAAAGACCTTCCTTGTTCCATTTTCCATTTGTGAGTGTCTGTCCCAGTCTTGCTCAGCTTTTATGCCACTACATTTTGCTCTGATTGAATGCTAGAAATTTGAGGAATACAGGGGACTGAAAAGCTACCTCCTTAGCTACCACAGCCAGCCTGTACAGATGATATGACTTGGTGTCCCCTTTTTTGTTAATATACCACATCACTGGGGTATTGTCTAATCACCTAAAGAGGCCCTAGAAACCAAAGATGAAGATATCTTAAGGCATGGATCACAGCCAACAGTTCTTTGAAATGTATGTGCTGTGGTCTGCATTTCACAGGCCTAGCACCTTTACCTCTACAGAAACTGACTTCCATGGGATATCTGATGTGTTTGTAGTTACAGATTGGCTTGAAGGTAGAAGAGAAAAAGGGAGACCTGGATTTGCTTCTTTATGTAGTCTCTACCACTGCAGTTCCTTTTTGCAAAGATTAAAACTACATGAGAAATAATCTGAAGCCTGTAGCTATGGGAATGTCAAGGTATGGATCTTTTAGATCCTGTGTTACCAAAAAAACTCCTTTGAAGAATGATAGGAACCATTGTGCATTTTGGTACTTTCACTTACAGATTTAGAAAGGAAAGATCTTGAACTGGTCTCCAAAAATACTCTTTCTTTAGTACAAGAAACATTCTGGAATAGAAGGCTTTGCATGGTTGATTTAATTGCATTGTTTCTGTGACTCCTATAGTGAGTAAGTGCTAAAGAACATGAGGAAAAAAAACTCTGGTTCAGAAGAAGGGGAGGAGCTCTCCTGAAATCCACTGTCAACTGCATCCCTCCTGAACAAGAAGTTATGTAATCACCATAACGTTCGATGTGTGTAGTCCATCTCACCTCACATTCTTACCCGTGGGTTTGGAGCTGAACCTTAGCTCCGACTCGGCCATACTCTAGCTCGAAGTCTTCAAATGGCTCGTGGCTAAGAGGTATCCCATACTGCAAGCACCTATCCCCAGATTTTGTTTGCTGTAAGCTCACGTACATACACACCAACAAGCTGAGAAGAAGAACCAACTCAACACATCAAGAAGGAGTGCTGAAAACAGAGACTCGACCTCTAGATCCTCCAGGAGGGAGTAGGTGGGTGGGTTAGTAAGAATGTGAGGCAAGATGGACTACATACATCGAACGTTATGGTGAGTACATAACTTCTTGATGTTATGTAGTCCAATCTCGCCTACATTCTTACCCGTGGGACAGCGTCCCTAGCACCTAAACCTTGGGTGGCTCACTGGAAAATACTCCTGAGCACTGTGGAACCAAAGGAGGATCTGCCTCTTGATATCAGATCCAATTTGTAGTGACTAATAAAGGTGTGAGGAGATGCCCAAGTGGCTGCAGCACAAATATCATCCATAGACATCCTAGCCTGAAAGGCAGTAGAAGTAGACACCGAACGTGTAGAATTAGCCTTCACTTTAAAGGGTAATTCCTTGCCATTTGAAGTATAGATGAAGGAAATGCAACTAGAAATCCATCTGGACAGAGTTACTTTAGAAACTGGAGTCCCGAGTCTATTATCTGAAAATGAAACAAAGAGTTGATCAGATTTCCTAATATCTTTTGTTCTATGTAAACAGAAACGCAATTGTCTGTGGACATCCAGCTGATGAAACTTAAATTCTGCCCTGTTAGAAAATTCAGGGAAAAATACAGGCAGCTCAATGGACTGGTTGAGGTTGACCACCGAAGCAACCTTAGGCATAAAGGAAGGATTAGGTCGTAAGCAAAACCCATATCCTTGTGAAATACCAAGTAAGGGGGCCGAACCGATAAAGCTTGGAGTTCAGAGACCCCAGCCAAAGTGATGGCTATCAAAAGATTGTCTTTCAAGACAAAAAATTAATGTCACAGGTTGCCGCGGGCTCAAAATGAGGCGAGGTAAGCCACTGTAACACAAAATTAAGGTCCCATGGCATTACAGGATCAAAGATTGGAGGTTGAAGTAGCATAGTCCCTTTCAGAAAAGCCCTACAACGTCTGTGCGCCATTAGACTGGGTTCATTAGCGACATGAAAAGTAGAAATGGCTGCCAACTGCACTCTGATAGTTGCCGCAGTTGATCCCTGGCTGAACAGTTGAGAAAGAAATTCCAAAAATTATGAAATGGGAGCTGTATAGGGATCAATCTGCCTTTCATGAGCCCAAATGGAGAATCTCTTCCACTTAATGGAATAAACCTTCATAGCAGAAGGCTTGTGGGAAGAAGACAGAATATGAATCACCTCCGGTGAAAAATCATGAAGCCTGACTAGGGATGGAATTGGGGGAGCCATGCTGTCAACCTGAGGGTCTGAATGGAGCGGTGGAACTGCCCTGACATATGAGTCAACAGATCTGGCTCTGGGTCCAGAATCCACAGATCGTCTATTAGAAAAGGGTGGAGAAAAGGAATCCAGATCTGACAAGGCCAGTGTGGTACAATCAGTATCATTTTGCTTCCCAAGGATTGTGCTTTCTGAATAACCTTCATTATCAGAGGGATTGGAGGGAAGGCATAGAGAAGACCGGAGGGCCAATCATGAACTAGAGCATCCCTGGGTGCCTCCACCTTCGGGGGGATAAGGGTGAAGTAGCTGCTGCATTTGACATTGAGTGGGATGGAAAATAGATCGCAGCAAGGCTGACCCCATCTGTGGAAAATCCGTTCCGCCACTTGTTCCCTCAGGGACTACTCATGAGGCATCAGAATAGCTCTGCTCAGCCTGTCGGCAATCACGTTGGACTTCCCCGGTATGTGCGTTGCCACTAGAAAGCTCCGGGAAGATACTGCCCATGCCACACTCAAAGTGCCTCTCTGCAAAGGGGATACGACATGGTTCCTCCCTGTTTGTTAAGATACCATACCACTGACATGCTGTCTGAGTGGATTGCAATTGTCCCATGAGGGAGAAAGCCTTGAAGTGCTTGCAACACTAATAGCACCACTCTCATCTCTAAGACATTGATATGCAAATGGATCTTGTGTTCTTGTCACGTGCCTTGGACTGTCCTGCTGAGATAATGCCCCCCCACCCAATCTGGGAGGCACCCGTGGTCACTGTAGCAACCGAAGGAAGAACGAAAGGCATACCCGCGTTGAGATTGCTGGTCTGAAGCAACCAGCGCAGATCCTGCTTGCACCTGTCTGTAATCAAAATAAGATGGGAGAGTGGGAAATGCTGTAGAGACCACTGGGCAAAATGTAGCCACTGAAGAAGCCTCATGTGTAGTCTTGCAAGAGGAACTAGCATAATCGTGGCAGCCATGGTCCCTAACAACTTGAGGACCACTTTTGTCTTGACCTTCTTCAGTGGTAGCAAAGTGTAGACCTGCTGCTGTAAAACCTGAATTCTCTCTTCTGGAAGGAAAACACTTATGAGCACCGTGTCTAATTCGGCACTGATAAAGGTAACACACTGCGAGAGCAATGAGGCAGACTTTTCCCAATTCAAAGTAATTCCCATACTTTGGCACAGTGCAATAGTGGCATCCCTGGTCTGTAGCAGTAGATGCCTGGTGGTGGCAGACAGGAGCCAGTCATCCAGGTACGGTAACACTTGGAATCCCTGACGTCTCGTGAGCCGTTACCACTGCCATGCATTTGGTGAACACCCTGGGGGCTGTGGTGAGACCAAAAGGCAGGGTGCGAAACTGAAAATGACTGGCTCCCAGCCGGAAGCGTAGGTGACTTCTGGATGCCCTGTCCATTTTGATACGGTAGTAAGCATCCATGAGGTCAATGGAGCATATCCACACATCTTTCCTAATAATGGGAGAATTGACTGTAACGTGACCATACGGAACTTGGACTTCTCTATATGAAGGTTCAAACGGTTGAGATCCAAAATGGGTCTCAGGTCCCCTGTTCTTTTCGGCACCAAAAAGAATCTGGAGTAAGTCCCTAATCCTACTTGGTCTGAGGGGACAGGGTGGACGCCTCCCTTTGACAGCAACTTTTGTACTTCTAAAGTCATGGAATCCCTTTGACTGGGTGGAATGTCTGGGATTCTTTTGTTTGGAGGGGGATAAGAAAGAAGGGGAATATGATAACCTCTGGAAATTATCTCTAATACCCACTCATCTTGGGTGATGCCTCGCCTGGCTTCTGGGTATACAGAAATGCGACCCCTGACTGGCTCCAGAGATGCACAGTCGGGCCTCCCCTCAGGAGCTGGTAGGGAGAACCACGAAAGGAATCGCGGTCTTCCTGGTTACGCGGGCCTCCTCTCCCTCTAGGGCAGCATCTACCTGAATTTCCACCCCCTCCTATGCCTCTGGAGGGGGATTTACTCTGTGTGTCGTGGAAAAACCTCTATGACTTTCTGAACCACATTTTTCTACCCTTCTGGCCCTTGGGATAAGGTCTAGATGTCACGGAAAATGGACTCCCATGGCAGAACAGGGTTTTTCCTTCCTACTCACACCTAGTGAGAGTGTCCTTCACCTTGGTTCCAAATAAGGATGAACCGTCAAACGTTGATAAGGATGAACGTTGGTGAAGGTAGACTTGAAAGCCTCCACGAAGTTGCACAGGAGCATCCAGGAGTGTCTCTTACGAGAGACTCCAGAACCCGCAGCCTTGCTCACTCCATTGGCTGCGTAAGAGATCAGCCTCATGGAGGAGTTGGTAATAGAATTTAGGGTAGACAACTGAGCATTGCCACAGCATCAGAAACGTTACCCTGTAGAGAATCTCCCAGCTCTTTTAGGAGATCTCTCTGGAGCCGTGTAAAATGCAACAAATAGTTCAGTGACCGCAGTGTAAAGGCCGCTGAAGAGAGCACATGCTTCCCATACCTGTCCATAGCCCTGGACTACTTGTTAGGGAGATGGACGGTGGATGAAGTTTCTGCAAGTTCCTTCTTGGTGGCTGCTGCCACCACCATGGCATCTACTGGAACGCCTTTTGTAAGAAATTTTTTATCAGGGGGAGCAGACAAAAACTTGTTGGGTCTTCTAGGGACCAGTTCCACAGTGTCTGGAGTTTTACACACCTTTTGACAAACGAGGTCCAGGACCTCGTCGAACGGGGGAGAAACCCAAGAGGTGGAGGGTTCGGACCCAAAGGCCTTCAGGAACATGGAATCCTCCTCAGAAGGGGCTTTGGATGGCCAGTCGCCTCTCTGTCTCAATATTTCCAAGATATCTGAGAAAGAGGTATCGTCAGAAGACGACTTGGGGGACCCCTCTGACTCCTTGAGGTCGGTGTCAGATGTGAGAGACTCATCTTGGGAGTCAATGTGCTTCCTCTTGCACACACTCTTTCTGGGGGCTCCTCAGGTAAAAAATCTGGGGAGGCCTCAGAAAGCTAGGGACCACTCATGGAGGTATCCTGAGGCCTTAGGTCTCAGCTGTCCCTAGATAGAGGGTGATCTGAGACTGATATTGGTGCTGGAGGGGGAAGAGTGTCGGTGCCGTAAGATGCAGCTGACACCCTGGCCAGCACACTCCTCATGACCTCGAAAGCTGATCCGCCCAGCTCCGAAGGTTGACTAAACGGGGAAGATATGGTAGTAGCCCTCTGAGCCGAGGAGATGAGGTCTGAAGCCGATGTTGGGTCCCCACTCACCCGAGCCGAAGCGCCAAGAAGAAGGCTCGGAGCCGAAGATCGACCTGAAACCTCCCTCTCAGTTCTGACCGGTGAACTGTGAATCCTGGACCCCATGGATGGCGCTGATGGGGTCGGAGTGGAGATCGGAGCAGAGATGCCAAAAGGGGCTACTGGAACCAACCTCGCGTTGTCCGATGGAACAGACAGCTCTGGCTCTGAAGAAAGGTTCGGAGGAGGAACAGCCAAAGATGAAGGGAGGATGGGCTCCGGAGCCGAATGGGCCGAAGCCAAAAGCAATTTTGCTAGCACCGATGACTGGAGCAGTTTCCTCACCACTCTATCGACATAGTCATCGGAAAGGGTCCTAGAGGACCTAGAGGACATGGTCGGGGATCTGGATCTCCCTCCAGAGGAAGAAACCAAAAAGGTGCACGCAAGGCTAGTGATCGGCTAAGAAACAGCAACCAATGACAAAAAAAGCCAGCACAGCGTGGAAACCACAAAAAATTTTTTTTTATTTGAAATTCGGTGATAGGAGGAAAAATCCCCACGATCAAAAAATCCAAACCGGTTTTGGCTAAACACAGCCTTCTTCAGTGGATCAAGCAATTATAAATTACAACCAAACAAACTCAGTATAAATAATCTGATCTAAATAAGGCATGCAACAATCATTGGTCCTTCAAAATCGGTCATTAAGACCAGGTGGAAATAAAGCTCCAAGTTTAATCATCCATTTTCTTTCTTTGACATTTAACAATTCATGCAAACCTGCCTTATCCCTACATCGACCCTTAATGCAATCAATAACAATAAATGAAAATGAAGCTGTATAATGTTTAAGAACATGTCTGTAAAGAGCATTGTTTTGACGTCTATTTTTTATATCACTAAGATGTTCCCCAATTCTCAGACGTAATGTCCTACAGGTTTGTCCAACATAGAATGAATAACAAGTACATATGGCAAGATAGATAACCCACTCACTGCAGAGACCTGTGAGTCGGAGAAACCAGTCGAAAAACTGGAGACCGGCTCCAAACTGATAAATCTGTCACCGGCTCCAATAAACTGGGAGCCGATGTCGACATCATGGATGCACTGCCTTCTATCGGCCCCAAAGCCAGTGGAGCCGAAGAAACAACTGTAGTCTTAGTGATTTACTCTGGCAGCTCTGAGGAAACTGATGGAGCCGGACAGCGTTTCTTAGAGGATTTTTTTTCTGTTTTTTTCTGTCTGGTTTGGAAGGAGAGGATCTGGAACTAGAAGACCTCTCAAATTCTTCTTCAAAGGAAGGTTTCAGCAATCCCTTTAAAATAAACTTGTTCTTCCTCTCTTGCAGCACACGGGGACTGAAAGCATGACAGAACAACAGAATTCTTGTAGATGCATAGCCCCCAAGCAATACACGCACACAGAGTGCTCATCAGTCAAAGACATCTTATTATTACATTTGACACACTTTTTAAAGCCTGAAGGCCTGTGTTCTTTAGAATCCTTGGACATGTTGATAGTAAGTACACACACACACACACACACACACACACACACACACACACACACACACACACACACACACACAGAAAAACAGTAGGGACACCTTCACCACAATAACCAAAAATAACCTAGATAGAGCACGGGAAACTAGAGCCTCTAACTTAAATGGCCTAGAGACCGTGGGATAATCACAGGGAGGACTAGGTCCTCTAAGTTAAACGGGCCTAGCCCAGGGAATAAGGGCATCAAAAAAAAGTCACACAACACAAAACTGCTAACGGGACTGCTACACAAAAACAGGGAAGGACTAGGTCCTCTATCTGAAACAGGCCTAGCCCATAAACACCAAAGAAAGAAATGGGATATCAAAAAAAAGTTCAACAGAACCGGTCACACAACCAGCAGAAGCAAAACACACACACTAGCTATGAAAATAGCTTTTGAAGCTACTATATTGAAATATAAATCAAAAAATTGTACTTAGCCATGGCCAAGAGCAAGACCACGTCCAAGCTGTACGAGCGGCAAATGAGATCTGGGGATAGGCGCATTGCAGCATGGGATACCTCTTAGCCACGAGCCAATTGAAGACTTCAAGCTAGAGTATGGCCGAGTCGGAGCAGAGGTTCAGCTCCGAACCCACGGGTAAGAATGTAGGCGAGATTGGACTACATAACATCCACTTTTAGCACCCCAGGGTAAAAAAAAAATCTGTTGCCAAAGGAAAATGCGGAGACAGTTTCTGGGACAGATTTAAGAGTGACAGGGCATTAGGAGTGGAGAAGAGGGGCAGAATGCTGGTATTAGATCATTGCTTCTGGTTATTCCCCTACTGCCATCTCTTTTTGGTTTCCTGTTTAGCTTGAGAAGGCAGGGATTGTTCTGTTTTTTAGAAAGAAGAGAGGAATTGGGAGCTTTATAAGAGGGAGCCTTGAAAAATCCTACAACTTCCTCGTATTAATTTTCTGCTCTAATCAAGATTTTCAACTCGTGTATATCTAGTTAATCACTGTACATTAATCAGATCAGATAATGATAGTAGAAGTAGTAAACTTAAACTCGTTCTAAGTAAAAAAAAAATATATATAATTTGAAATATCGTTCATAATTACTAAGTATTTATAGGTTCATAGGTTTGTACTAGGCTATCGGCCCTAGGGCCTATACAAGCTTAGCCATAACAATTCCCTGGCTATTTCTTCCCAAAGTATTTAATTCCCTGGCCCCGTCAAGCAGGGTGATTGACGTGATCCCTGGGGTAAATTTCCTATCTCCCATCCAGTCGGCAAGGTTCCTTTTGAAGAGGGCCAAAGAGGCGCTCTGCTTGACATGCATGGGCAGTCTATTCCAGAGTCTGGGGAGTCTCTGGGTCAGGAACCTATCCCTCTAGCATGTTTTGTTCATTGTGATGACAAGGTTTAGATCCCTGGAGTGTGTGTCTGAGGGACTGGGATTTCTTTAAGTGTAGCATGTTCAACAGCTCTGGGTTTGACATGGCCTTGTATGTTGAGCAGAGATCGCCTCTGAGAAGACGATATGCAACAGAGTATAGGTGGAGTTTTTTTTAGACAGTCAGCATAGGGCATCTGCTTTAGGCCTGTGATTCATTTATAGTGAGGTATTTCTGTGGCCTTTCCAGTTGTTGCAGATGTCTTGAGAGGTACATACCAAATGGAGCACTGTATTCTATAATGGGGATGAGTACAGTGGGACAATGACCTCCTTTTTTCTGGATGAAAAACCTTTAGTGATGAGGTGTGCCACATAGAAGGATTTCCTGACTGTTGTGGCAATGTGGTTATCAAAGGTGAGACCACTGTCCACCTGTGTCCCTAAGTCTCCTATCACACTTTCGGTGTTTAGTGTACTGCCACCTATGTGGCAGTACACTTCAAATGTAATCCAAGCTGGGTACTTGTTTAGTGGGTTGTTTGAGACTTCGGGGAGATTACTTGTTTTTTGGTTGAAACAATGGATGTCGCATACATAGTCACTACCTACAGGAGAAAGATAATTCTCTCTAACAGTATGTACAAAAAAAGAATAACCTTCCAAACTAGTCTCACACTGTTAAGAATTCTAAATGCCAAAGTGGAAGAAAATATCTTACTAAATCTGTCCAGTACCTTTCCAATTTTGTCCACAGGAGAATGACTGGAAGAAACCAAGAATCTATTTCCAGCTGGAGAGATGTTGGCTATAGCTGGAGGATCAAACCTGAGGTGGGAAAACAAATGTTTGTTAGTTTGAGAAAGTCTATTTGCTTTTTTGTGAACTGAAGGCTGAGTGAAAGGATAATTACGGGCAGCATTAAGTACATCCTCCAAGGCTGGCACAATAAGAGGTGTGGGAGTGGAATGAGGCATATGTTCTTGTAACATATATCTCCTCAGTTCAGGAGGAACATCCACCTGTTCCCAGAAAAATACCTCATTCATCCTGGCTATTGTCTGAGAAAGGGAAAAATTCTCCAAGGAGGGGGAATGTGATGACCAAGCTTTCTTTGAATCTGAGATTTGGTCTTGGGAATTTGCAGGAGAATAAGCCCTCTTTCTATATGTCAGCTTTATCTGACATGTTTTCCTCAGGAATATCTCTGTTGACAGTATTCTTAGGTATGGATTTCTAAGCACTAGGCTTAACAGCCTGTAACAAGTGCTGGCTAGGGTAAGAACATCAACCTTTCTAACAGACTTGTCTTCAGATGAACAATTGTTTAACCTTTTTTTTTTTCTCTTTAGAGGAAAAGGTTTTTGAAGACAGACTGAGAAAACAGTTCTGCCCCATTTAGAGGCCTCTCTCCCTGGCTACCCCAAGCAACATCTCCCACAGTGTCTCCCTGACCAAGAGATGATGGTTCATCCATGCCCAGATTGGAGAGAGGAACAGCCAAAGAGCATGTAGTCGGCCTCCAGTTCATGGCGGATGAAAGGTCTAGAGTTGAGTAGAGGAAGCTGTTTAGGTAAGTGCATGGTCTCAGAAATAACAACCCACTATTGTTTGAGACAATGATACAGCCTGCAGAGTCAGCAAGGGCTCTTAAGGTTTTTTTTTTCTTTTCTTTCTAGGTACAGTGACAAACGGAACAGCTGGACAGGGGTAAGAATCCATGCTGCAACCAAGAAGGAAGACTCAAAGGAGGCATGTTTTGCTGGAATGAGTCAGTTGGGGTAAGGTGCAAAAAAGTGTTTACAAGCAGCACACATAAACTTACATTCATATTTACAATCCCCTATCCCAGCAATGCATATGGAGCTCACCAATACCTGCAGAAACTCCTTAGTCTGACAAAAAATATGGCAGGTACAGTGTCACAAAGCATATGCAAGCAATGACAATCATGTAATAATCCCTGCCTGGTTAAAACACTTCCCTACACTACACATTTAGTTCAACAAAACAGAGTTGACATAAGCAGTACATTTTTGCACAAAAGCTAACTTAAAGCTAAGAACAGTGGTCCCTATAGGAAACGTCTGGTATTTGAAATAATACCAGATTTCTTAAAAAGAAATAAATACTGCAAAAAGTCCTATTTAAAAAATATTTTTTTTTCTTAAAAAGCAATAAATTTGTGTAGGATTCTCCATTGCAGACTTATCTGCCAGAAACAAAAGTTGAAACCTGTCTACTGCTCTTATGAAGCCTCTGGAGCTGCTTCTTCACGAGGAGTTAAGAAAGTACTGAAGAAAGCTTCACTCTGGCTGCTGATTTCCCTCCACAGGGCTGTACGATCACAGTTGTGAGAGGAAGCCAAAGCTTTTGGAAAATGGCTGGTTGCGTTCTGGGCAAAACATAAACCACATGGCTTAAAGACTATCTGCAATTCTACAAAGAAAGTTTAAAAGATACATATTTCTCTAGTACCCGAGTGTCAGAACACTTAGTTGTGACAGTGAAGCAGCAATGCTCACAAAGAGTGATAGCAGTACTACAAAATACACACACATGATGTGCAGATGGCGTAGGATCCTGTTGGTAATAACAGAGACAGTCATATGTGGCATCAAAATTTTACAAAAGGGAGACTACGTGGTGTCAGAATGCACAGGGATAGATGCCTACTTAAATAGCTTGAGACCAGTCAAGATCACCAATGAGCAAGCTAAGCTGCTGACTAAGCCAATTAGAAAAAAAAAACATGTTAAACATTACAACTGAGGATAAAGCAGGGAAAATATCAGAAAATGATAACACTCTTAGACAGTTGGTACAGACTAAAAGAAAAATATGTTCCTTGCCTTTTAAGATTATAAAATAATAAAGAAAGGGGTTATTCCTCCATCCTGGATACAGCAAATAAGGATTCCTATTTGACCACAAAGCAGTCATCTTCTTTGCCAAGCCTAGTGGCACCATCCCACCACTAAATGAGACCACCTTTACAGATTTCTCTAGGGAAAAATTTACTTCAGCTTGTAGAATACTTATGCAAAATTCTCAACAAGCCCCTGCAAATATACCCAACCAAGAGAGAGGACACATTCAACTACAATTTTAAAAAGCACCTCAACAGCTGCATAGAAAAGTCTGTACCCCTCCGTTGTAAATATAATGGTAACTTCAGGAACAAACCCAGAAGAACATTCATATTGATAAAACATAACAAAATAAGGAAAACAATGAACAGTTGTAAGAAACCCTCAGCCGCACTTCAAGGCCACATTGAAACAGGTCAGCAAGGAACTAAAGAGCACTACTAGAAAATGGCAGTGTACTTGATGGGTAGACAAATTTACAACAGGGCTAATATGTACAGCCCTGCTCAATGTGGGAGATGAGCACTATTAAGTGCTTATAAAGGGTGGTAAGAACTTTTAAGTGTCGACTTAAAGGTGTATACATCCAGTTATCTCATGGTTTCGGTGATCAGTTGTCTAATAATGCTCTGATTAATGTCCTATAGCCTTACTTCAGTATGAATTATGACTGCAAACTGTTTATGGCAAAACTGGCAGCCCGCATGGGTGGGACCAAATGAAGCCTTAGACCTAGACTGCAGGTTTAGCTTATAAGAAGACACAAATGTATGAATTGTAGATCAAGTAGCTGCAGCACAAATATTGGCAACAGAGGGATACCATTCTAGTTGAATGTGCTTTATGTTTGTTAGGAAGTGAAAATCCCATGGCTCTACAAAAAATGATGCAATTGGACAATGTAACCTTGGAGCAATGGTTCCTAGTTTAGTTTTAGGACAGGAGTCAAAAAGTTAATCAGAGCTCCTGAAATCCTTTGCAACTGATTATAAGCAGCCAACAAAAACATAGGAAATATTCACCTTTGTTTGAGATATTAGGATAAACACAGGTAAATTAATAGTCTGATTCAAGGAAGACTCAGAAGCAAGCTTATAAAGGAAATTAGGATTTTTCAGAGGAACACCCTATCTTGACAAAATACAAGACAAAGCTTGCAGTTCTGAGATCCTCCTTGATGAGGTAATCTGCACCAAGAGATAGGGTCTTTCAAGACAAGAATTTCAGGTCTGTCGGAACTGCAAGTTCTAAAGGGGGTTTTGTTAAACCCTGTAGTAATCTGGTAATATACCAAGATGGTGCCTTTCAGAAAGCTCTCTGAAAGTTTGAGATGTAATGGGATCTGCTCTTCACTTTCATGAAAATTCAAAATAGCTGGCAGTTGTACTTTAATTGTGGAGTAGCTAGGTCCTGCATGAAAAAGGCCTGCAAGAAAGACTAGAATTGATGGTAAGGGGGGAAGAAAAAGGGGTCTAGAGATTTGGTTGAAACCCAGACAGAAAATCTCTTCCATTTGCTTCTGTAAACATTCCAGATGGAAAGCTTCTGAGATGAGGATAAAATTCAAACAGTACTAGGCAACAGCCTGGAACTTCTGTCAATCAACGGAAGTAGAGAAACCAAGCAGTCAGACTCAGTAATTTGACATCAGGCTGAGGCTTGCCATATTTCATCTTTTACACTAGGCCACTTTCTGAAGAAATCTGGTTATCAATGGGTCGGAAGATAAACGCAGGAGACATGGGGGCCAAATGTTATCCAAAGCGTGTCCCGGGGGCTGTTCCTCTTAGGGAATTATGGCAAAACAGCTGCTGCATTTGCTGTTGGAAGGGGTTGCAAGCAGTCCACAGCAAGCCTGGCCCCAGAGGCTGAAGATCATGGTAGCCAGTGACTGATTTAGGAACCTCTCATTCAGCAGAAGAATTGATTTGCTCAACTTCTCTGCAAACACACTGGATTACTCCAGAAAGCAATGGGAAGAAATTGTCCACTACCAGAACCTCAGGGCCTCTTGACAAAGCAGAAGAGTGGGTTCCTCCTGTTTGATGATGTACCAGACCATTGACATGCAGTGTGTCTAGAGGGCATCATGCAAAGCTTATAACACAAGAAGGAATGCCCTCATATCCAGTAAACTGATGTGAAAATTAGCCTTTGTCAGAGACCACATGCCTTGGACAGTCATCCCTTCAAAATGCCCTCCCCACCCTAGAAGGAATGCATCTGTGGTCAATGTGGCACCTGGGGAAGAGAAAATGAAAAGATGGCCTGAAGAAACCAGAAGAAAGTTTAGCCACCACTGAATATGTTGCTTGCAAATCCCAGTGAGTTAGATGGGATAATGCATCGGGTGATGAAGAATGTATCATTAGGAGGGACAGGATCTCCTTTAATACCCTCATGTAGAATCTGGTGTGATCGATAAGACTGACGGATGCTGTAATAGAGCTCATATCACACAGGATGTACCTCGCAGTTGCCCTTTGATGAGACAGACCCTGTGAAGCTTGTTGGCACAGAGAGACAGCCAAACATCCAGTGTCAAGGATATGTGTGGTGGTGTCCAGTTGGCATTCTATGGATTTTATGGTTTGGACTGGCCTTAGTGTGGATGTCTCCTGGCTGATCATGATTCCTAGGTCTGACAACTGGAGCAAGGAGCCTCTAGCTTGGATTAACAGATCACGAGTGGCAGCTGTTGAACCAGTTGTCTAGGTCAGTAAACACTCAGAAACCCTGCAGCCTGAGATGTGCAGCAATAAGTCTCTAGCTTGGATTAACAGTTCATGAGTGGCAACAGTTGAGGCAGTTGCCTAGGTAAGAGAACACTCGAAACCCCTGCAGCCTGAGATGTGCTGCTAAGACTGCCATGCACTTGATAAACACGCAGTGGGCTGTGGTGAGTCCGAAGAGCAACACAATGAATTGAAAATGTCTGGCTCCAAGCAAAAAGTGAAGGAATTCCCTGGACTGCCTCACTATCTTGTTGTGGTAGTAGGCATCATGATGGTCCACCGAGCACATTCAGTCATTCTTCCTCAGAAAAGGCAAAAGGGATTGAACCATGTACATCTGGAAGTTAGTCTTGTTTTACAAAGTGGCTTAGCTGACTGAGATCCAGAATGGGCTTAGGTCCCAGCTTTTCATCAGAACCATAAAGAATCATGAGTAGACATCAGATCCGCACTGCTCTGTTGGGACCTACTGGGTGAATCATTTGTTTAGCAGCCTTAAAATCTCTTGGGCTGCTGCCTTTCTCTGTTGGGATGGTACATTGGGAAGGGTTCTCTGTGACAGATTTGGGGGAGAACAAAAAGGGATATACAAGCCTCTGATTATTACTCTCAGCACCCACAAATCAAGAGTGACCACTGATAGGTGTGAGGGTGCAGAAATAAGCTCTGCTTGACTGTCTCCATAGTGCAGCAATCAGGGAACCTTTTAGGAACAATGAAAGGGTTTACAGGTGAATGAATCCTGAAACTGAGCTTTTTGCAGGCCACCACTGCCTCTCAGGCAACGTCCAATGATAGTCCAGTGAGGATATTAGATATTGTTATCAGTGCTAGCATGACTGGATGAAGTTTTGTAAATAACTGTAAATTATATAAATTACCCTGCATTACATATGCCAGCATGACTACATATAATTTTGTAAATAAGTTTATGTCTTTTGAATGTCAGACAATGTTCTTCTAACTGACCAAATGTACATGTTTTTTGTAAAGAGAATTCTGAATGTATGTTGTGCCAGGCTCAACTGACCTAGATGTGATGTCATTGTGTGCAAGGACGGGAGAATAGAATCTTCATTGCAGTGGTTTACTTTTCAAAATCTGATATGAGAGTATAATTTTCATGGCAGCTTCCTGTTACTTTTCAAAAAGATCTGCTATAAAAAGCAGGTTCCGAGTCAGTAGCTCAATTATTGTTCAACAGTTGTTTTCCAGAGCTGTTCAGCAGTAGTAGTCCAGTTGTTTCCATGAGATTAGGAGTTCCAGTTGCTGAAGAGAGACAACAGTCTAGTGTGTGGACATCATTTTATTTATTTAACATTTGTTTACCAGAAAACTCCGACTTGGAACTAAGCCAATTTTTAATGGAGGCCTGGACAGAAATGCTCTAGATGCATGCCTTTATGATGTGGGAGGAAATCCACATGAACACAGGGAGGACATGCAGACTCCGCACAGAAGGCACCCCAGCCAAGAATCAAACTGGAGAACCTCTTGCTGTGAGGTGACAATGCTACCACTGTGTCATCATTACCAAGTCTCGAATGCAGGACCCTGTGCACTAGAGTCAGAGCAATGTACCACTATGCCAAATCTTACCTTGCAGAAGAAAGAGTATAATCTAACCTTGCTAAAGTATTAAAATTAGATCGGGCAGATGATCTTCAAATAGTCAGGGAACTATAGCTAGACAGTTAAAGGTTTTCTAAAATCAATGTGAGATCTATCCTACAGTATTATTTTCAAATTTCCTGTGTATGAAACTCTGATGTTTGTTGGAATCAGTTATTCAGTATTAAAATGTTTTAAAACATTTTATTTATTATTAAATGTTTTACTACCTCTCATTACGGCTGGTTATTTAGTTAATATATTTTATAACGTGAGAGTGTTTATGCTTATTGCAATAACATCAGGACCATTCCAAAAAGCCTTACTGCTTGGGATACATGTACCATTCATTTGTTTCAATATCTATTTTACCCAAGACAACTGAACACCCCTTTTGAAGGGTAGTGGTATTTGACTGGTGGCAGCCATTATATGTAATCTGGGCAAAGAAACACAGCAGGTAAATTTGTGTTAGTCTTTCCCAAGAGTGTGTTGCAACTCTGAATATCAGACATTTAAGAGTGAGTTTGTCAGATACCTAGAACTGAGGCACAAGTGTTCTGCAGTAGCTAGTGTAGAGACTCATTTGGGGACCTGGAGAGAAGCATATAGTCCAGTCCCAGGTTCTGGAACCTGCTACTGGTGTGCTCCTGGGGACAGAAATACACAATTTCCCCTGCTTTTCCTTACCAGAGACAGTGTTGAGGATTGAGACTCCTTAGTTACTGCCCCAGGTTAAAGAGGGCTTGTCACATATTGGTGAAAGTGGTGTGGGAATTTAATTGAGCTTTAGCAGCCTGTGGATAATTGTAACCGAGGTGTGCACTCTTGACAGCCACAAGATAAATATACAGAGTTTCATTGTCACTACAGTTTTATTTTTTTCAGTCAGTTTAGTCAGGGACAGCAGCCAAAGATGTCAGCAGAAGATTATAACAAGCTGACAATGAACCAGTTGGCCAACGTATAAGAAACCAAATGAAATGGTGCATGTCAACCTAAGAAAGCAATGATCTCAGCCTTAGGTGCAGCCAGTGACCATACCAGCAGCTCGAAAGAATATCCAAGACAAGACAGTTCACCTTTTCCTCAGAGGACTTAAAACTTTGTTTGGAGTTAAGGAGACTTAAACTGAAGACCGAAGAGAGACTGTGAAGTTTGGAGGGTGAGGAGAGGGAGAAGCAGAGTCAGTATGAACAGGAGACCACATGTTTGTTGGCTGGGGAGAAGGAGAAGCAGTGTCAGCATAAACTGGAGAACAAGCATTTGGAGATGGAAGCTGAAGTAAATGAGAAGCACAGAGAGCACAAAAAGGTGCTTCTAATCCTTCAACAGGGACATGGAGGCAATGGAGAAGGGAAAGACCGAACTCCAGAAACCATAAGGTCAGTAACCTTTTTCCTCAGTACAGGGAGAGAGATTACTTTGAAAGTTTTATTTATATATTTGAGAGGTTATGTAAACGGTATAATGTCGACCAAGAGCTCTGGGTATGGTTCCTGACCCCCTCACTCCATGATAAAGCTGTTAACGCAACTGTTAAACTAACTGATATTGACTGAACAATGTTTACTTGACTGTTTTAAATTAACCCCTGAAATGTAAAACAATGTTTACCTGGTTTTAAATTAACCCCCAAAATGTATAGGAAAATTTTTCATAAACACAGACGCAAGGTAGATGAAAGTGTATGTAATTACATTGCTAATTTAAGTACTTATTTTCACAAGTGGGTGAGTGGGTGTCAGATCACCACTTTTGAAGGACTGCCAGACATTTTGATGAGGGAACAAGCTCTCAACACTTTGCCTGAGGACATGAGGACCTGCTTGGCAGACCAAGAGTGTAACTATGCAAATGAGTTGGGAAGAAAGGGGGATCTCTACTTGGCAAGCACGACAGCAAACCAAACACAAACACACAAAAACATACTCGGAGGCTCTAAATAAAAATCTGCCTAAGCAGCAGAGACCTCCAAAGCAGACACCCAAGCAACCGCTACCCCAAAACAAAACACGTGCAACACATAGCTCACAAAGCCAGTGTGCCGAACAGTCATAGCCTTTAAGGCTAAAGAACATACCTGATACACTTGTAATAGGTGACTCTATCGTCAGGCACACTGACGTCCTGCTCACCAGGCTGAACAAGGAGAAGGTCATGGTGAGCTGCCTGTCGGGTGCTAGGATCCGCCACACAACACAAGCACTCAGGTCACTCCAAGGCAAGTACAAATATGACATAGTCATTGTCCATGCAGGTGTGAATGACCGGAGACGTACCTCCCTGGACTACATGAAAAGAGAAATAGAGGAGCTCTCTGAGCATGTAGCTCAGGCCGGTATGACCCTGACCTTGAGTAGCATCTTACCCTCACCAAGAATGATGCCACAATATGAAGACAAGATGATCAATTTCAAAAATTGGCTTAAGTATTGGTGTCATTCAAAGGGGATCCAATGCCCATCAGCCAGGGATGACATGCTCGACAAGCCACGATGCTTCGCTAGGGACGACTTGCACCTGTCACCCCTGGGCTTTCGGATATTGGCAAAGGCTCTTGCTACCCCCATAGTGCCTTTTTTAGGCAAGGCTCAAAAGACAAACCCACCTCCATAGGTATCACAAAGGATAAGAAACTAAGAGTAATGCTACTCAACGCCAGAAGTCTAAACCTCAAGATGCACGCACTCGAAACTCTCCTTAGCATGGAGAACATCGATATCTGTGCAGTAA
Source organism: Protopterus annectens (assembly GCF_019279795.1). NCBI lineage: Eukaryota > Metazoa > Chordata > Ceratodontiformes > Protopteridae > Protopterus > Protopterus annectens. The sequence continues at coordinate 1,523,515,962 of NC_056731.1, read as the reverse complement.
CAGAAACCTGATTCAAGGCTCCCGAGAGCACCCCAACACTACCAGGTTATACCTCATACCATGCTTTTCGGCCCCAAAACTTGGACCGAACCACAAAAGGAGGGGGACTATCAATATTCGTCAAAGATACCCACACCTCCAGGTTGGTGGCACAGCACAAAGCATCACAGACTATCCATGTGCAACTAACAGTGGGTAAAACTGCCTTCCAGTTTATAGCCTGCTACAGACCACCCTCCCAAACCCAGGAACCCCACTCGGCCTTCCTGAGAACACTGGAAAATATGAAGGTCTCTCCAAACACCATTATATTGGGCGACTTCAACTACCCAAACATAGACTGGGAGCATTACTCTAGCTCCAACACCCTAGCCCAAAGGTTCCTAGAATTTATAAACTCAAATGCTATGGAACAACTTGTTACCACTCCCACAAGAGGGGAAAACATACTGGACCTGATCATCACCAACATGGGGACTCTATGCTCCAGACCAGAAGTGTATCCCTCACTGGTAAGATCAGACCATAAACTAATCTCACTGGATATTCACATCCCGACTCCACCCCCTGCCTTGAAAACCACAGTGAAAAACCTCTCTAAAGCAAATTTCACACTCCTCAAAACCGAGGTGGAATCCTTCAAAGCCCCTGGGCCTGTGGAAAATACGACCCAGACCGCAGAATGCGTTAAACGCATTCTATGAACACCTTCAGGAATGCATGGATCATGCAATCCCAAATAAAACCAAGACCCAATCCTCCAAAGGCAGACATCCTGTCTGGTGGACCCCAGCCATAAACAAACTATACAATAGAAGGAGGAAGCTACTACATGATAGAGCAAAATCCCAAAAAGGGAAGGCATCTCTGATCAGTATTAGCAAAAAAACTACGGGCACTGATAAAATAGTCTAAGGCCAGCTTTGAGAGAAAAACTGCACAGGATACTAAGGATAATCACAAGGCTTTCTTTAGTTATGTTAGCAACCTGGGTGGGAATTCCCAGATATGATCAGAATTAGTCCAAAATCACAAAAAAATACACCAAACCCACAGACATTGCCAACATCCTAGCTGGCAGGTTCAGCGCAAACTCCCACCCCCCCCTCCCCACCAAAAGGGCAAATATCTATCCCAGCAGAGTGCTGCCCCCCTGACATCTCAGATGCTCAGGTAAGAGCTGCCCTCTCCAAAGCAAAAAACACAGCATCAATGGGACCAGACGGTGTCCCGGGCTGCATCCTACATGAACTCCAAGAACAGCTAAACCCAAACATAAAACTACTGTTCAATCTCAGCCTTACTACAGGATATGTACCCAAAGAGTGGCGTACAGCAACAGTGTTCCCTCTCCACAAAGGTGGTGCCTCAATGGATCCTGGAAATTATCGCCCCATAAGCCTGAATAGCTTGGTCTGCAAAGCTATGGAAAGGATCATCATGGACCTCATAAATAAAGATATTGGGGACCTACAGACACTGGATCCTACCCAGTTCGGCTTTGTTAAGGGCAGATCCTGCCTCTTAAACCTGGTTGATTTCTTTGAAACAGTCTCCAAGGCCATTGACGAGGGGAAGGTGGTCCACACAGCCTACCTGGACCTTGCAAAAGCCTTCGATACAATACCCCACTCGAGCATTATAGATAAGCTCACCAGCTTAAATATAAACCCCTATGTCACTAGATGGGTTGCAAACTGGCTCAAGGACAGAACCCTCATGGTTAGAATTGCTGGAGCCATGTCAGACTCCAAACCCAGTTACAAGTGGCGTCCCACAAGGCTCACTCCTGGGACCTCTCTTTTTCGGTATATATTTCTCGGAGGTACAGACCAACATGGAAGGACTGTGGCTGACCAAGTTCGCAGATGACTGCAAACTGGGCGCCATAATCGACTCTCCAGCCAACACAAGCATCCTCCAAAAGGGTCTCATAGAAACAGACAACTGGTGCTAGAGCCATGGCCTCAAGCTAAACGCCAAAGAGTGTATAGTCATCCCCTTTGGTAAAAACAAAGTGCCCACAAATTACCACATAGGTGGTAATCCATTAAGTACAGAATAAGTAATTAGGGACCTGGGGACCCAAGTTGATAGCAATCTCTCATTTGACAACCACGTGGTCAAAGTGGTTAGAAAAACATTTTATATAGCCCACCTAATCATGAAGGGATTCACATCTAGATCAGGGGAGGTCATCATGCCCATAATGGAGTACAATGCCCTTTTGGGATGTACCTTACCAGACACCTGCAGCAACTGGAAAGACCCCAAAAGTACCTCACCAAGAGGATCAAAGGGCTCAAACCGATGCCATATGCTGCCCAGTTAAAGAAACTCTAGCTCTACTCAGTGGCATACCGCCTGCTCAGAGGCGATCTGTGCCTGACGTATAAAGCCATGTCCAACCCGGAATTAATGGACATGCTGCACCTCAGAAAATCCAAATCCCATCAAGCTACACGCTCGAGAGACTTGAACCTCAGCACTGAAATAAATAGGACATGCTGGAGGGACAGATTCATAACCCAGAGGCTCCCTTCACTCTGGAATAAAATCCCAGTCCAGGTTAGGCAGAGTCCCTCATTGACTCTCTTCAAGAGGAATTTTGATGAGTGGATGGGAGATCGTAGGTTTACCCTGGGTATCACTTCTGTGTCACTGTTAGACAGAGGCACAGTATACTAACCTCGAAAAAGGGCATAGCAAAATTAATTTAAAATGGGTGGCGAAAGCCAAACATACTCTGGCTAAGCTTATAAATGCCCTAGGGCAGATAGCCTAGTATGAACCTATGAGTTGACTGGAAACAACAGAGGTGCCAAGCTATCACCAAAATTTGCATCCTATCTTAGTGGATGAAAGACAGGCCCCTGCTAAGAGACAGACAGCTTCTGATATAACCATTGTGAGGCCTGCATTGGTTAAGGAGAAGCAAAACTTGCTACAGCAGTCCACACCTGTCAAAGATTTGGGTGGGACCCCATTCCAATTACCTTTGGCCAGGGTTCATCTTGACTGGGAGGGTGGAAAAGGGAACAAGCAAGTAAGTGTATTGAGGATATTCCTGCAGATGTCTTAATAGGGAATGATTTTGATAATGTAGTACATTGTGTGCATGCAGTTACACAAAGTCAAGCTTGGAGACAGGCATGTAGGTCATGTAGCCTGGGGAAGACCCAGACAGATCCTATGCCTGAAGCTGGGGCTGGTGATGTGGTTAGGGAGCTACCCTGTAGCAGTGAGCCTGAAGGTGAACCACAGCTGCTAGTAGATGCTGGTGTTCCCATGGACATGGTGAATGCAAGGACAGAGGTGAGTGATAGTATCCAGGCCGACAATGAGGCACTGCTGTAAGAAGATACTAGGCTTCCTGTGGAAGGGAAGCTGGGAGAGGTTACAAAGATAAGAGCTGAGACAGGCTCAGCTTCCGGACCCAACTTTATGAGGCTTGAGAGAGGTAGCTAAGGAGGCACCTGATGCTCAAAGAGAGAGAGGGAGTCTGTATATGGGAACAAAAGGTTACTGTATACAGAGTGGACCCCTGAGGGAGGGCTAGAGGGTGAGGTAATACAGCAGTTGGTAGAGCCCACAGCCTACTGTCTGGTACCTCTAGCTATAGCCCATGACATTAATTTTACAGATAATGGGTTACTGTATACAGAGTGGACCCCTGAGGGAGGGCTAGAAGGTGAGGTAATACAGCAGTTGGTACAGTCCAGAGCCTACCGTCTGGCACCTCTAGTCATAGCCCATCACATTCCTTTTGCAGGTCATATGGGCATAAAGCATACTAACAGACACATTATGCAGAACTTTTTTTGGGCTGGGATCTGTGAGCAGTGTCAAAAGGTAGGCAAGAGGCAGAGACACAAGTGGTACCATGTTAACATGATGAAAATATATCAAGATAGGGAGAGGCCCTGGTGCCAAGTAAATGCAGTGGATGGCAGGAGCAGTTTCAGGGGGATCTGATGATTGATCTTCTCAGTGAGGTTTGAATTGGCACTTCGGAGGGAGAGGGAGCAATATCTCAGTGGCTATCCCCTACTCAGGTTAAAGAAATATGAACAGTGTTACAGGGAGTTTGTGGGCATGTTCATTGGGAAATCTGGCTGCACCATGTAGATACAGGAACCCAAAGGCCTATTAAGCAGGCTCCTTATAGGGTACCAAAGCAAGTACAATAAACTTTGAAGGAGATAAAGGAGATGTTGGAGCTGGGGTGATCTAGTAGATCGTATCTTAGTAGGAGCAACAGACTATGCTATTTCTTACTTGGACAATATTGCTATTTACGGTCATTCCTGGCAAGAGCACCTTCAACATGTTAGGAAGGTCTCAGGTAGAACTCAGAGTAGAGTGTGGTAAGATTAGTCCAGAACCTGACAAAGTGGAGGTTATTTAGGTGTGGCCTGTCTCTGTAACCAAAAAGCAGGTGAGAACATTCCTAGGGACCAGTAGAGTACTACAGAAAATTTGTGCCCAACTATAGTACAATAGCTGCACCCCTTACTGATCTAACAAGGAAAAGCAAGCCTGATACGGTAGTGTGAACCCCAGCCTGCAAGCAGGCATTCTAAAAGCTTAAAAAAGCTTTGGGAGAACCCCCTGTCCAGATTTCAGTAATGCCAATGTAGATAGATTCTCAAGACAAGGTATAGGTTGATACATTTTCAGTCAGCCCCATTTATCTCAAGTGACAAATGTTCAGGGTCACTTGAAAATCGAGCTAGAGTCATCAATGGGGGGAGAAATGTGAAGATATTAGATACTGTTATCTGTGCTAGCATGACTAGCTGAAGTTTTCTAAATAATTGTAAATTTCCCTGTGATACATATGTCAGCATGATTAACTATAATTTTGTAAACAAGTTTATGTCTTTTGATTATTGCTTTGATTTATGCAAGATGTTTGAATGTCAGACAGTGTTCTTCTGGCTGACCAAATGTACATGTTCTTTGCAAAGAGAATTCTGAATGTATGTAGTGCCAGGGTTAGCTGGCCTAGATGTGATGCCACTATGTGCCAGGGCTGGGAGAATTAAATTTTCACTGCAGCTGTTTGCTTACTTTTCAAAGTCTGATATGAGAGTAGGATTGTCATGGCTGCTTCCTGTTACTTTTGAAAAAGATCTGCTATAAAAAGAAGGTTCTGAGTCAGTTGTTCAGTTATTGTTTTGTAGTTGTCCAGTTGTTTCCAGGGGAGGAGTTGTTTCAGTTGCTGAGGACAGACCGTCTGAAGTCTGGACATAATTTCTTATCTTACCTTGCAGACGTAAAGTATAATCTTGCCTTGCTGAAGTATTTACATTAGATATGGACAGTTAATCTTCAGTCAGGGAACTACACCTAGACAGTTAGAGGTTTTCTAAAATCAATGTGAGATCTATCCTACAGTATTATTTTCATATTTCCTGTGTATGAAACTCTGTTTACTGGAATCAGTTATTTAGTATTTACATGTTTTACATCCTTTTATTTATTAAATGTTTTACTACCCCTCATTGTGGCTGGTTATTTTTTTATAACTTCAGAGTGTTTATGCTTACTGTGATAACACCATGGCCATTCCGAAAAGCCTTACTGCTTGGGATACATGCTATCATTTGTTTCGATAAGTGGAGATAATAGTGCTATAGGGCGAAACTTAAACCCACTACCCCCTCAGCAGATAAGCTTCCTGCTGAATTCCTTCAAGTAGCAGCAAAAGCTATAGCCTACCCTGTTTCTATCCTAATAAACCGATCCATAAAAGAAAGTACATTTCCAGCAATCTGGAAGATATCACACATCATACCCTTACACAAAGGAGGCAAATCCACTGACCTTTCTAACTTTCGCCCTATAGCACTATTATCTCCACTAGCTAAAATCATGGAAAAATGTATACACAAACAACTACTTAACCATCTCCTTCACAATAACCTACTAGCAAACACTCAACATGGATTTAGACCCTCACATAGTACTACCACTGCACTACTTTCTTTTACCAATACCATCAACTGTAACCATAATAACAACAAACTAACTGCTTCTCTTTTCCTAGACCTGTCAAAAGCCTTCGACATGGTCAACCATAAACTTCTTCTACACATTAAAATCCCTTGCCTTGGATTTCTCCTCCTTAACCTGGTTTTCATCCTACCTTGAAAACCGACAACAAGCAGTACTCTGGAAAAATTCTCTATCTGCTCTACTACCTATCTCCTTAGGAGTACCTCAAGGATCAATATTAGGTCCACTCTTATTCTCCATCTTTATTAATGATCTCCAATCATCTATCCAAAACACTACCTGCTTACAATATGCAGATGATTCTACCATCATTTGCACAGCTTCCACCCAATCTGAACTCCAGTCACTCACACAATCCATCTTTTCTACTGTCGAACAGTGGTTCTCAAAAAGATGTCTCCTCCTCAACTCCAAGAAAACAAAACTATTACTATTCTCACCTACCCACAAATCTTCTCAACTAAACTTTACTATTACTGCAGGTGATAATTCTCTCATCTCCCCAGACTCTACTACCAAACTGCTTGGTGTTACTATTGATAATAATCTTAACTATGATTGTCACATCAATAACACTATAAAAGCAGTAAATAAAAAGATAGGTTCACTGTACAGAATCAAACCCTTCCTTACACCTGAAGCACGGACCACCTTAGCTCAATCACATCTTATCTCTACCCTACTGTATGCTTCCTCTATTTACACCAATCTCTCTAAAAGCAACCTGAAAACACTAACTACATCCTACCATAATATAGCCTGTTTTGCCACAGCATCCCAGTACAGAACTCACCACTGTCAAAACTTAAAAAACTTAGACTGGTTAGAACTACCTAACAAGCTTATCTATCAACAACTTTTAATTACACATAACATTCTATATCAACCAACAAAAACACCTGCTCTCAGTAACCTCTTGACCCCTACAATAACTTGAAACAGCTGCGATCTGCCGAAAAGCTACAAGTCAACACAACTAGAATTACAAATTCTGCAGGCAACTGTCTATTTTCTAACTCCGTAGGGAAAATATGGAATAACCTCCCCTCACACATTACCTCACTAGACTCCTTTCACCTTTTTAAAAAACAACTTCTTTCACATCTGAACAACTTCTGGCTCTGCTCCTGTACCAATCCAGACTAATCTACTTTTTTCTTTCTTCAGTCATATTTCCCTATTTAAACATGCCAATCTTTCTCTGCTATCACAAATTACTTTATTACTGTACTGTTCCATAAAAAAAAAAAAAAAAAAAAAGGGTACCAACAATTTCTTCAACAATTATGTATATACGGCCTTTCTCAATATATAGATAGGACTATGTGTTTTTTATCTGTTTTTGTAGGTGTTTTTTTTCTAGACTAAAATGTATGCATTGTTGCTTAAATGTTTAACCTTGTTTTAATTTGTGGAGCTTTTCTCCCCGGGCCTCCACTGAAAATGGAAATTATCCAGCTGGACTAGCCCGGTCAACAAATGTAAAATAAATAAATAAAATAAATAAATATTTTACCCAATATAACTGAACACCCCTTTTGAATGGTATTATGTAATTTGACTGCTGGCAACCATTCTTTGTAATTTGGGCAAAGAAACACAGCAGGTAAATCTGTGTCAGTCTTTCACAAGAGTGTGTGGATGTATGAATATCAGACAATTAAGAGTGAGTGAGTTTGTGAGATACCTAGAACTGGGACACAGGGTTCTGCAGTGGCTAGTGTGGAGACTCATTTGGGGACCTGGAGTGAGGCATATAGTCCAATCCCAGACTTTGGAACCTGTTCCCAGTGTACTCTTAGGGGAAAGTATGTATTTCTATCAGTGCTTTCAGCGGCACTCCCTTACCAGAGACAGTGATGAGGACTGAGACTCCTTAGTTACTCCCCTGGGGTAAAAAGAGGTCTTGTCACAAGTCCCACCTCTGCTACTAGGAGCTCTGCCTACAGGAGTGTCCTGTGCAGAACCCTGGACTTCTGGAATAATGGCTCTCCACCCTTTTTATTCCAAGAAAAGGACCTTTGTGGGGTGGAGAAGTGGATGTCCATGGCAGACAGTGTCTTGCAGTCTTATTGTCTCCAGGTGAATGCATCCTTAACCTTAGGCGCAAACAAGATGGAAACATCAGAAGAGGTATGCAAAAAGGGCATTTGAAGTTCTCCGCAAATTAGAGAGACACATCCAGGCATATAGGCAATGGCAATGCCAGTGCTTGCTGATTTAGAAGAGCCATCAGCTAAATTTGACAACAGGTCCGTTTATAACAGACTTAATGGTTGCAAATTAGAAATACATCATTTAGCAGAATTTTGCTACCATGGTATCAGAAAGAGATTTGGAGAGCTCAGTGGTCAAATCCATGTGAAATGTGGTTAAATGGGGGAGGCAATTCAGTGCACTTAAGGCGAAAGTTATTGATGTGTAAACATGTTTTTAACATCTATCTATGGCCTAAGACTCCCTGTCTGGTGGGAAAAAAGAAGAAACCTACTCAGAGCTCTTTCTTAGTGACCACCACTGCCACCATCATGATGGCATCAGGCCGTTTGCTTCCAGTGTGGCTAGTCTTGGGATAAGACCAATACCCTAGTAGTTTTGCAGGGAATTGTCTCCACCACATCTGGTTCCTTCCATGGCTGCTGTGATACCAAGTCTATGAACTACTCTGCAGGGAGCACCCACCCAAGCAGTAGATGGGCCAGTGCCAAAGAACTTGAGAAACAATGATTCCTCCTAGGAAGGGGAATGGTGTATTCCCCCCTCCCCTTTTACCTAATTCAAGGATATCCCCAAAGGAGAAATCATCTATGGGGACCTCTGGGACTCTTCCTTCTCACTGAGGTCATTGTCATTAGTCAGCCTCCTTTTGCATGAGTGCTTTCTATGCTGTTCCATAGGAGGGAATGATGTAAGGAAGAATTAGAAGTATAAGAGGAACTCGCCTTACAAGCTAAAGCCAAGGCTAGCTGGAGCTGGCTGTCCCAAAGGGATAAGATGATGCTGAACCAAAACTCCAGAAGCCAGAGGGGGTCAGGATGGATATAAATGAGAGTGGGTCACATCTTCTCTCAACAGGGAGAGAGCCTTCTCAAATGCTTTGAATACTAAAGCCAGTCCTAAAGGAGTTCTCTTGGGGTCTGAGGACCTACATAACTAGACCCTCACAAGACATGGCCTGGATCATATCCAAAGCAGACCCCACAGCTGAAAGTGCAATTGTGTACACTTACCATAAATGTCGATGTCTGAGTGTATTCCCTGTTGCAGTCCTAACAAATGTGGTTATCCAGCTCCCGGTATTCCTCGATCGGCCAGAATACCAAAGGTAAGTAAAAATGACGGCTGCCGTCGGTTGTCAAGGACGTCAGGCCGTCCAGTACAAAAGGAGGCAGCCAACATCACTTCCTCAGTCTTTCTTGCCATAACAGTCAGAAGCCCCCAGAAAACAAGGCTCAAACAAAAAGCCATCCTGGCAAATACCAAATTTAACCTGTACCTTAGGAAACGAAAAAAGGGGGAAGGAGGGAGGGTAACCAGGACTGCAACAGTAAATACACTCTAACATCTACATTTATGGTAAGTGTACACAACTGTAGAAACCACCTTAGGCATAAAGGAGGGGTTGGTTCTCAGAAAGACCCTATCTGCACGGAAAACAAGAAAAGGCTCCACAGCCATCAAAGCATGCAGCTCCAAAACCCTCCTTGCTGAAGTTATAGCCAAGAGGAAGGCAGTCTTCCATGAGAGAAACTTTAAACCTGCAGTGGCAGCTGGCTCAAAAGGAGGAACAATGAGCTTATCTAAAACAAAATTAAGATCCCAGGCTGGAGTAGGTGCCCTTCTGAAAGGTCTTAAGTTGCAAGCACCTCTGAGAAACATTTTCATCAAGGGATGAGAGAAAATGGGTTGTTCAAAAGAACAATGAGCAGAAATGGCTGAAGCATGGATCTTGATAGAGGAAAAAGAAAGACCACCATGAAGTAAATCAGCCAGGTATTCCAGGATCAAAGAGTAGGCTGAGAAGAAGATTCCCCTCTAGCCTGCATCCAGTGAGAGAAACTTTCTCATATGCTAACATAAGATTTCCTAGTGCTAGGCCTCCTGGCCTCCCTCAACAAGTCAACCACCTGCTGGGAAAAGGAAGAAGTCATACAATGAGCCATGCTGCCAAATGGAGAGACTGAAGATGAGGATGTAGAATGTTTCCCCCTTCCTGAACCAAAAGATCTGGCTTCAGGGAAAGATGCCAAGGAGGAAATTGGGAGAGACTGCGAAACAGCAGAAGCCAATGCTGTCTGGGCCAGTCCGGAGCTATGAGAATAGTCCTTGGTTGGTCGTTCATCCCTGATCTTCAATAATACTCTGGGAAGAAGAGGAAGGGGAGGGAAGGCATAAACTGACAGCAGCGTCCAAGGGAAGGACAGAGCATCCACTTTCCAGGCTCTGCTGTGATGCTGTCTGGTGCAAAAAAAGAGTTAGAAGATGATTGTCCGGAGTGGAGAAAAGATCCATTTGAAGAGTGCCCCAACATTGAATGATGCTGTAAGACTGCTCTGTTCAGCTGTCACTCATGAGGATCCAGGGTCTGTCTGCTCAACTGGACTGCCTTTTGAGCCTCTCTGGCAGAAACTGAGCTAGGAGATGCAGGCCCAGGGATGCTGCTATGGACCAAAGACTCATGCTCTGTCTGCACAGGAGGTAGGAATGAGTCCCTCCCGGCTTGTTGATGTACCACATGACTGTGGTGTTGTCTTTCCTGACAACCGGTGTCTCTGGAGAAAAAAGATGCTTGAAAGCTAGTAAGGCATGCTGGACTGCCATCAACTCCTTTAAATTTATGTGCAAGTGCATCTGCTCGGCATTCCAACTGCCCTGTATGCATCTGCCATCCAGGTATGCTCCCCAGGGGTAGTCCAATGCATCTGTGATAAGAACTTGAGTGGCAAGAGGTGGGCAAAAAGGCATGCCTTTGTTCCACAGACAGGCAGTTGCACACCATATAAATTCTCTCTAAAGACATGGAAGCAGAGGAATTATCACGTCCAGGTCCTGTGTGTGTTGACAACAAATGTTCTTGAGGTACCATTGCAATTTCCTCATATGCAGTCTTGCATATGGAATCATGAGAATGCAAGAGGCCATGAATCCCAGAGCTTGCAGGGAGCTGGGATAGGCTTGCCAAGTCCTTGAAGTAAACTGAAAGAGTTGTCTGCTTCTCCTGGGTGAGATGCATCATCTGGGCGGCTATATTCAGACTCGTTCCCAGAAATGTTATCTCTTTGGATGGTAACATTTTTGATTTTTCCTCATTGAGAGTGTAACCGAGGGAAGAGAGAAGACTCTTTACAAATTCTAGATCCTTTTACAGCTGTTCCTGTGAATTTGCTTGAATTAGACAGTCGTCCAAGTATGGATAAATCTGAATTTTCTTCTTCTTGCAGAAAGCAATGACTGGAGCCAGGCACTTTGTGAAAACTCTGGGAGCAGTAGATAAGCCAAAGGGCAGCACAGAGAATTGATAATGTTGCTTGCCCACCCTGAAATGAAGGTATTGCCTGCAACTTTCCCTAATAGGGATGTGCAGATAAGCTTCTTTGAGATCCAACGTTACCAGCCTGGCATCCTTTTCTAACAGTGGTAGCAAGTGATGCAGAGTGAGCATTTTGAACTTTGGAATTATCAAGAAGAGAGAGTTTAGGATGGATAGATCTAGGATAGGACACCAGGTGCCTTTTTTTTTTGGAACTAGGAAAAGTCTGGAATAGAAACCCTGGCCTACCTGCTGAGAAGGAACTGATTCTATTGCTCCCAGATGTAACAGAGACAAAATTTGCTTTTCTGATTCTGCCCTTTGGTTTGAAGGAATATCCGGGAATCCTTTGGGTACTGGAAAAGTGTGGAAAGAAAACTTGTGTCCTAAGGATACAGTTCTGAGTACCCATTTGTCATCTGTGATGGTGGCCCAGACATTTGAAAAAAGGGCCAACCTTCCCCCTAAAGGACTCTCTGGGCAGGCAAGAACAGCAGATGTTGAACAGAGTCATTGAGAACATTTAGATTGCGATGCAGGCTTTGAACTTCCTGCCTTGGCAGAGGAAGCTTGGCAACGTTTAGACCTTTGCGGGGTAGCCACCTGTCCCCTAGAAGATTTGTAACCTCTAGTCCTAGAATGGTTCTGCCTGTTGGTATCAGGGAACATCCAACTCTTAGAATGGTAATTCCTGCTAAAGCGAGGAGGCTGAACTTGCAGAAAGTCTTTAACTGTCTGCATAGACTTGGCCTTGTCTTCCATCTTCATGAGCACTTCCTCTGCTTTGCTGCCAAAAAGACTGTCCTTATGCAAAGGTTCATCCAAAGGCTTAGCCTTGACAGGTTCTGGTAAGGGCTGCTCTCTGTGCCAAGTGTGTCTTCTAATAACAGAGCCAGTAGCTGTAGCCCTACAGGAGGCTTCTAGAATGTCAAAACCACAATTTAATGAATGCTTATTGACAAGACTGGCAGAATTCAGCAAATCCTGAATATACTTGCTCTCCATCAACAGAGGCACACTTGCTATCCTAGACTTAAATAGCTTCCAAGGTGTGCTGCTGGTACTTCAGCATATGAAAAAGACAATCAGTAGATCTAATAGCAAGAGTGGCAGAGGTATAAAACTTTTTACCCCACCTACCTAGGTTCCTAGATTCCCTGTCAAAAGGAACAGGATTTTAATAACAGTGGCCTTAACTCCTTTAGGGTCTTGAGAAATAACCTCTGGATCAGCCAACGGATTCCTGAAAAGAAACAAATGAGAATCAGGGACTCTACAGTACCTGTCAGGTTTCCTGGGAGCAGGAGCAACTGAATTTGGAGTCGATGAAGCCAAAGAAACCCAAAACTCCATAAAATCAAAACTTTTCAATTTAAAACTTAAAATTTAATTATTTATTTCTGGAGAGTATTTATAGTATCTGAGGTAAAGAAGAAATCAAGGAAAAGAAAAAATGAAGGGAAAGACTCAAATAGAGAAGGACTGAAAATTCTAGAAAGAAAAAAAGGCTCAAGAAAAGAAAAGCTTCAAGAGAGACAAGCCTCAGCCTTTTTGAAGGAGGATGCACCTCTTTGGAGGAAGGAGACACCCCTAATAAGAGACAAAAGGTCATCAGCCATTTTATATGAGCTGGAGAGGGGAAACTGGGCTTCTTCACAGGCTTGTGACTGGTGACTTTAAGACCTGCAAGTGAAGGACTGGGAGGCCTGGCAACCTGCCAGCTGCAGGCAGCTGAGTCATGTATGGGTATGTTTGCTGGCTGAATGAAGAATGGAGGTCTCGGACACTGGAGTCAGCTTAGCGACACCGGATCCAGCTGAAGAGGCAACAGGCAGAAGGCAGAAGGCAAAATGGAAGCAGGAGGCCTGGGAGCCTCTGAAGTGGTCTCAACCGAGGCCTGTGGCTGAAAGTCTGCGGGTTGCAGGGGCTGCAAAGGCGCCTCACTGACTATTGTATGACCGACAACCAACTTAACATTGTCAGAGGACTTGACCTTCGGAAGCCTGTCGCGGTCTTTATCCTTACATTTCTTAAGGATATCTAAAGCCTGTAGACCAGTGGATGCCATACCGACAAACTTAGGCCAAACTCGAAAATGCTTAGCTAAAAGCTTAGCCCGATGATGAATAGTACGTGGATTAAAGGAGGCACAGAGATCACAATTAGGAACGTCATGGTCAAGGCCTAAACAAATAATACAATAGGAATGAAAATCTCTATGGGGAATCTGCTTTCCACAGGTAAGACAATTATTAACATTTTATGACATTTGTTAAGGCAAGAAAAGAGGATCCCCAATGGGGTACTTAGCTGTAGTTGACTTCAACTTTGTAGTCGGAAATGAAAAAGGTAAACTGCCGACCGGCACTTGTGGAAGAGACGCTTCTGCTTTGGGCTCCGCAGCAAGCAAGACTGAGGAAGTGACGCTGGCTGCCTCCTTTTGTACCGGACACCCTGACGTCCTTGACAACTGACGGCAACAGATGTAATTTTTACTTACCTTTGGTATTCTGGCCATCGAGGGCTACCGGGAGCCAAATAACCCCATTTGTTAGGACTGCAACAGTGAAACACGAAGAAAGTACAGTTTTGTACCTACCATAAATGTAGATGTCCGATAGATATGCAACAGCAGTCCTTACATATGGGTTGTCCTGCCTCAGGCAGCCCTCGGTCGGCCGGATTCCAAAGTCTGGGTCCGGCGTCGGCTGATGTCGCCTCCTCCCCGACGTCAGAGCGGCTGGGATATAAAAGCATCAGCCGACGCCATCTTCCTCAGTGTTTCTTGCCCCAGATGCTAGGTGCCCTCCAAGGAAGCCTAAATTTAGAACAGGATGACATTTCCAGACATACACAATAGCAATAAACAGATACACCATAACAGATATCCCCAGCTAAGTATAAAAGGAGGGAAGTGGACCCAATACACAGTGGGGTAGGAGGGAGGGAAAACCTGACTGCAGTTGCATATCTATCGGACATCTACATTTATGGTAGGTACAAAACTGTACTATGTCCTTCAAGAATGCAACTGCAGTCCTTACATATGGGTAGGCTCTAAGATAAGGATGGTGTAGCTAAAATGCCCTGCAGGACTGCCGAAGCAAAGCCTGCTCGGGATCTGGAATATAAAGGCAGGTTGTAGTGTTTGGAAAATGTATGCACGGAGCTCCATGTAGCAGCTTCTAGAATGTCCTTTGTAGCCACCCCTCTTAGGAAGGCTGTGGAGGTGGCTGTAGCTCTGATGGAGTGTGGCCTGATATTGGCTGGCACACCCTTTCCATGGAAAGAATAACAGAATCTGATGCAATGTCCAATCCATTTTGAAATAGTTTGCTTGGAAATTGCCTTTCTTTGCACTGCAGGAGCATATGCTACAAATAGTTGGTCAGACTTTTTGTTGGCCCTTGTTCTGTCCAAGTAGTAGCGTAGTTGTCTGTGTATGTCCAAAGTATGTAGCAGCTTTTCCCCTTTATTTTGAGGATTGGGGAAGAAAGTGGGCAAGTGAATTGCTTGGTTCAGAGACACCCTGGAAATCACTTTTGGCATAAAAGAAGGATTGGTACTTAAGGAAACCCTGTCCAGGTGAAAAATGAGAAATGGAGGCACCGCCATGAGGGCCTGTATCTCAGAGACTCTTCTTGCTGAGGTAATTGCCAACAGGAAAACTGTTTTCCATGAAAGAAATTGCAATTCTGCAGATGCTGCTGGTTCAAAAGGAGGAAGAGTTAGCTTTTCCAACACGAAGTTAAGGTCCCATGCAGGCACTGGTGGCTTTCTGGGAGGTTTGATATTCTTTATCCCTCGTAGAAATTGTCTCAGCAAAGGATGTGAAAACACAGGTGGATTAGTGTTGTATGTTGCTGAAATTGCTGAAGCATGTATTTTTATGGAAGAATATGAAAGTCCATTATGCAGCATTTCTGCCAAGTACTCCAGTATGTGTGGTATGCTCATTACTGATGCATCCTGTCCCTTCTTGGTATTCCAGATGTTGTATCTCTTCCATTTGGCTGAGTAAGCCTTCCTGGTGGAAGGTCTGCGTGCTTCCAATAATATCTGTTGAACTTCCTTGGAAGAGAGATATGGGTAGAAATCATGGGACCCTCCAGGCTGTCAGCTGTAAAGTTTGCAGGTTGGGATGAACCGTCCTGTAATTGTGCTGAGTCAAGAGTAGAGGCCATTGAGGCAGGGGCCACGGTTTGGTGCAAGTTATGCTCCTTAGTAACGAATACCAGTGTTGTCTTGGCCAATCTGGAGCTATTAAGATGCCTTTTGGTTGCTCTGCTTTGATTTTCAGTAACACCTTGGTCATTAATGGTAGAGGTGGGAATGCATAGATTGTTAGCAAGTTCCAGCTGAATGAGAGGCTATCTATTCTCCAGGCTTGTGGATGGTGTGTCCTCGAGCAGAACTTTTTCAGGTGATGATTGAGCTGGGAGGCAAAGAGGTCTATGTCCGGCCTCCCCCATGCATGAGTTATTTGAGCAAAAATGTCTGGATGTAGCATCCATTCGTGTGGGTCCAGGATGTTTCTGCTTAAACTGTCCGTCCCTGCACGGAACAAACTGGGATTGCAGCTGTATGTCCAGTTTCAGGGATTTTTCCCAAAGAGCCATTGCTAGTCTGCAAAGGGGGTAAGAATGAGTACCTCCCTGCTTGTTTATGTACCACATAACAGTGGTGTTGTCTGTCTTTATTAGTAGATGGCCTTGTTGAAGATGTATTCCGAAGGCCTCAATTGCATGAATTACTGCTAACATCTCTTTTTGATTGATGTGTAGATGTATTTCCTGGGGGGCCCATTGCCCCTGAATGCATCTGTCCTCTATGTGCGCCCCCCATCCATGGTCTGAGGCATCTGTTGTAATGGTTTGGCTTGTTGGAGGTTTGTTGAAAGGTATACCTTTGTTTGACTGGCTTCCTTGAGCCCACCACAAAATTCCCTTTGAAGACATGGGATGAGTGGGATAATTGCTTCTAAGTTGTGGCTGTGTTGAGACCATAAACTTTTTAGGTACCATTGTAGTTTTCTCAGTGGAATCAGTAGAATGCAAGATGCCATAAAACCCAGAGCCTGCAGGATTTTCCTTGCAGTCATCTGGGTGAGCCTTGCTACGCTTTTGAAGTACTGTGGTAATTGTTCTTGCTTCTCATCTGTGAGGTAAACCATTTGCGATTGTGTGTCTAGTTTGGCCCCTAGAAAAATTATTTGTTGGGATGGCAGTAGTCTTGATTTTTGTAAGTTGACTGTGTATCCCAAAGCCTGTAGTAAGCAAATGACATAATTCAAGTTTTTTGTCAAGGCTTGCTTGCTGTCTGCTTGTATAAGGCAGTCGTCCAGGTAAGGGTATATTTGTATCCCCTGGAGTCTGCAGTGTGCAATCACTGATGCCAGGCATTTCGTGAATACTCTGGGTGCAGTAGATAAGCCAAAAGGCAATGCTGAGAATTGATAATGCTCTGACCCTGCAAGAAATCTGAGGTATCTTCTGCAACTTTGTCTGATTGGGACATGCAGGTATGCCTCCTTGAGGTCCAGAGTAACCAGCCAAGACCCCTTGCCCAGCATGGGAAGGAGTTGCTGCAGTGTCAGCATTTTGAATTTTGGTACAATGAGAAAGGTGTTTAGAGCGGACAAGTCCAATATAGGCCTCCATTGATTTTCTTTTCTTGGAACAAGGAACAGTCTTGAATAAAATCCCTGGCCTTGTTCCTGAGGAGGAACCTTTTCTATTGCTTTTATTTTTATCAGCTTTGTAACTTGTTCGAAAGCCTCTGCCCTTTGATTTTGTGGCAGGTTTGGCATGCCTTGCTTTGTTGGTAAAGTATGGAAGTGGAACCTGTAGCCTTGGTCTATTATGTCCAGAATCCATTTGTCCTTTGTTAAAATGTGCCAGTTTTTTGAAAATAAGGATAATTTTCCGCCTAAAGGTGCTTCTCTTTGAGCCTTGGTAGGCGGTGTCAAGGTCAAATCATTGTGATTGTCCCTGTGGAGCAGGGGATGTCCCTGCGCCACCTCTCTGATTAGTCGGTTGCCATTGGCGGCCTCTGTAGGAGCCTCTGTATTGCCCTCTTCCTCGGGCACGCCTGTTCTTTCCCCTTTGCAATTTGTCAGTGTCCGGAAAGGATCAATTCTTAGAAGGCCAATTCCTGCTGAACCTTGGTGGCTGAACCTGGAGGAAATCCTTGACTGTTTGCACTGATTTAGCCTTTTCCTCAATTGATTTCAATACATCCTGAGCATTAGCACCAAATAGCTTGTGTTTTTCCAGAGGTGCATCTAGAAGCTTTACTTTAACATGATCTGGCAATGCCTGTTCTTTCAACCATGCGTGTCTACGTATGACTGCCCCTGTCATAGCAGCCCTACATGAAGCTTCCAATGCATCATAACCACACTGAAGAAAATGATTGCTAACCTGCTGAGTGTTATGGACCAAATCCTGCAAGGCCTTTCTGTCTAAAGGCTCAGGAGAGGCTAACTTTTTCTGCAAATCATCCATCAAGAAATCCTGATACTGAAACATATGAAAAAGGCAATTAAGGGCTCTCATGGCAAGAGTGGTTGAGGTATAAACTTTTTTGCCCCACCTTTCCAGAGACCTAGCTTCCCTGTCTGAGGGCAAAGGATTTTTGGACATGGATGTGGCCACCCCTTTGGGCCCCTGAGAAATTGTTTCTAGATCCACAGAGTGGGCCTTAAATAAATGCTTGTGAGTTTCCGGAACCCTGTAGTATCTGTCTGGCTTGACAGGAGCAGGGGTTAGAGAGTCAGGTGAAGTACTTGAATCTGTGTACACATCATCCAGTACATCTAACACTGGGGGGATAGCTAAAGGCCTGTGTTGGGGTAGCTTAAGGAAGGTACGAAGCAGCTTCCTGGAGTCAGAGAATTCCTGGCCTTGCCACTGAAAATGATCTCTCATGGAGTGGAGAATTTCCCCAAAAGAAATATCCTCAGGAAGGAGAAGCAGAAGGAATAGAATCCTCCGCATCAGAATCCTCATAGGCCTGGAAGGATTCTTCCTGGGTATCTGAGTGATCAGAGTCAGCAGTAGCTTCATCAGAAGAAAGGGTGTCTGGATGCTCAACCCTGGGCCTTTTGTCAGAAGGAGGCAGAGAACCTCTCTCAGGATGGGCCTGGGAGCCTGTAATTAAGGAAATCAAGTCTGCAGCTAAGGTCATGATTTGATTATCAGTAGTGGGCTGAGGCAAAACTTTAGGAGGGTGAGACTTAGCCTGGCTGGCAGCCTTAGCACGTGTATAGGCCTTTATAGACATAGACATAGGAGGCCTAGCTGCCCCACGTGCTGGAGTCACCTTATCCACCGGTATGGTCTCAGGTAAATCTTGGGCTTCAGATTCTGGAGGAAAATCCACAACCGGCACCAGCGCAGGCTCTGGGGCTGGAGTGATCGGTAAAACGGTGTCATCGGTCTGGATCGGCGGAACAACCGCCTCAGAAGAGACCGATGAACTTGCGGTAGTTTTTGGCGTGGTGTCGGTGGAAGTCGCGGGCCGAGGATGTCGGCCCCGGTCTTTCCGCTTTTTGGAAATAAGTGGTGTCGGTTGTTCTGACGGCATGTTATAACAGTATTTATCGCCAAAAAAGTCTTCGGCAAACTCTGCGCGGCGCCTGAGAGTGCGCTTATTGAAGCAAGCACAGGCAGCACAGGCTGAGACGTCGTGGTCTGGGCCAAGGCAGGGGAGGCAGTAAGAATTGAAGTCCTTATGAGGTATTTGTTTACCACAAGACAAACAATTATTAACTTTTTCAATTTTGTCTGACATCGGCTGAGGCAAGAAAAGGTTCCCCAATGGGGTACTTAGCTTTTTGATGACTTCGGAAAAGTAAAACACAGGAACTGACCGACCGGCACTTGCGAACTGCTTCTGCTTCGGGCACCACGCGGCAAGAAAGACTGGGGAAGATGGCGTCGGCTGATGCTTTTATACCCCAGCCGCTCTGACATCGGGGAGGAGGAGGCGACATCAGCCGACGCCGGACCCAGACTTTGGAATCCGGTCGACTGAGGGCTGCCTGAGGCAGGACAACCCATATGTAAGGACTGCAGTTGCATTCTTGAAGGACATCATCTATCAACAGCAGAGGAACCAAGTGGAAGGGTGGATAAAACCATTTTAGAGTTGACCCAGAGCCTTGACACCGAGCTCTTGGCTCTGGGACACCCCAAGAGCAGATGCCACGTGAGAAGAGTATGACAGGTGTACTGCCAGAGTTGAAGATGTCCAGAATCCTGGTTCTGAAAGTGGGACCTCATGGAGAAATGGTTATATTCACGAATGTCTGATCCGAAGGTTGGACTGGGGAAGGTAAAATCGAGTAGGGAGTGAAGGGACCTGGCTCTGGTACCCCCATCTGTATTTGGCTCTTCAATAATTTATTCATCATTCCTTTAGGACTTGTCAATGGCTGCACTGACCTGAGTGAAGCCATCAAAGGTGGCCTAGAAAACCTGTGAAAAGGTCTCTCCAAATGAAGGGGACAATATTTGAGCCACTGAGGAGACAGGTCAAGGGAGAGGCGTGGATCCAGAAGAATTGGATGCAGTGGTGAATAGATCTGGATCAGATCCACCCCAATGAAAAATCTGAAGATCTGGCAACTTTTGGAACAAGGCCAGAAGAGTCTAACAAATCTGGGGTTCTTTTCCTCAAGTCCTTAAGAACATTTTTTTTCTCTTGACTTGTTCTTCTCTTTCTCAGCCTCCTTCTCCTGTTCTCTTTTTCTTCAGATTTCTCTCTTTGGGATCTGTTGTGGAGTCTCTTCAGAGGCTTTTTCTTTAGTGGACAGCAACCCAGAGAGGAAGCTGATTCTCCCGCATGGCCAATGAGAAGGCCTTTGAGTAACAACTTAGAATGGGGTCCAACAAGGCCCATGGCCCAAAGGACAAACAGATGTAGCACTCTTCAAGTGTGAGGATCCCTAGTAAAAAAGACATTTGGTGTAAAGATCTTGGGAAGGAATTTTGTGCCAGCAAGCAAACATTTTTCAAAGCCAGTCATCTTGTCAGCCATGTCAGGATACCACACAATAAGGCACACTACAAAGGAAACTGTACAATCACAAAACACAGAACTGTCCAAGAAGAAAGCTACAATTTACAAGCTATTATAGAAAAGCTGTAACCCACTAAGAAAGTTAAAAAGATTTTTTTTTTTGGAAAGGGAAAAAGAAATCCAAAACAGGTAAGGAAACACTCAACAACTAAGGCATACATGATAACTAGTACACCAGAGAAAACTAGCCTAGTCTAAATTTACCCCAAAAAAGTAAGGGAAGGAGCAAGAAACAACTTTGGAAGACTAAACTACACTAAATCTGCAATAAATGTGAAGAGTCACTACTGAAACCACTGAGCCTTAGATCACGGCTTGACTTCTTTAAACAGCAAACAAAATTTGACAAATTGTTAGGGTGGAGGGGATTATGGGAAGGGTGAGAAGCCTCAGCCTTGGATCCACAGTGTGAAAGTGCCGGCATCGGATCCAGTTGGATTCAACATGCCCATATGGTGAGATGGATGTAATGACAACATTGGATCACAGGTTAAAGATAAACTGCAAATGGACAAAATGGAAGCATGCAAAATTCGTCTATTTTACTCTTGTTTTGAACATTCACTCTCACGATGACTGATACAAATACATAACAATAAAAAACTTATTGATAATAATAAAATCGCTGAAACTCCATGGCTGACATTTCTACCTCTGCCAGATTACATGGCAGGATGTGTTGTGATGCACAACATGCTAACATCAGTAGGTTGTCGTCTGAGTAACACATTTTAATGAATAACAAAATAAGTACTTTTGGCAACTGATTGACACAATAATAGTATGGCAGATTTCAGTCAAACACTACTACCACATTTAACTCTTAGATGTTGTTACAGTACAGCAGCGCTATAAACACAAGTTTTTACTGCCTAATATACATGGAGTGCTTAACAAGTATACACTAATGCAGTCTGCACCTTTGTTTCCAAGAAGAAACTTAATAAACTTTTTTTCCACCTCTGGGGAATCCCACACTAACTATGGCTTTCCATTTATGAAGGTTTTATTTCTAAAACATTTTAGTCAGAGTGATACTGTAAAGAAAAAAAAATGACAATCCAATCTACACTTCCTCTGAAACTTACAGGAAAAGGAAGAAAACGAAAGTTAAATACTTACCATAAAGATAGAGCTGTGTTATCTTTATTTTTTGTCTAT
This sequence comes from Protopterus annectens, assembly GCF_019279795.1. Classification (NCBI taxonomy): domain Eukaryota; kingdom Metazoa; phylum Chordata; order Ceratodontiformes; family Protopteridae; genus Protopterus; species Protopterus annectens. The sequence goes on along the minus strand of NC_056731.1, from coordinate 1,523,494,166 downwards.
TTCAACATGTGGGTGGCCAGATCCAACCTCAGTGCCTTATACTACAGTACTGGATCGGAGAGCTCGGAATTACCTCAGTTTAAGTTTGCTGGCTGATTTCAACTGGTCATAAATTACGAAGGAGATAATGGAGAAAGACAGAAGGGATACCACTATAAACACCAAGTGGTACAGTGGTCAGACAGGATCCAGACAAGGTCTGGTCAATCTCTAGAAAAAAGAAATGTGAATATGGCAGGGGGAAGAGGGAGAGGAGTTGAACCTTTCATATCCAATATTGTCTATTTTTGTCTGATTCGACATGTGGGAGAGATTCCCAAGCTATCCAAAAAGGAACCTGGGTGGACTCAAGGAAGGACATTCCTGACTACAGCAAAGCCAAAAGATATAACGGCCCTAAATCTAACTTAAAATAATAATAATCTAACTTATAATGAGATACAAAGGTAGGAGTTGAAGACCAAGTTGCTGCAGCATATATGTCACCAACAGGCACTCTCTGCAAATGCTGTAGAATTTGCCATTGCTCTGGTAGAGTGAGCCTTTGCCATTCATTGCAAAAGCAGACCTTTCAACTTAAAAATAAATGAAATACAACCTGCTAACTATTTTGACAGTGTTACTTTAGACAAATGCTGTCCAGGCTTTATCTTGGAAAAAGATACAAACCAATTGGTCTGATTTCCTGAAACTCCCAGTACAACGTAGACAGAAATTAAGTTGCCTATGAACATGTGAGGTATGCAGGGTATATATTCTCCTTTGTTAGTAAAATTAGGAAAAAATACTGGCAAATCAATTTGTTTGTTCAGGTTAGATTCTGAAACTACAATGGGGAGAAAGAAGTGGCTTGTCCTCAGAGGCACTCTGTTCTTATGAAAACTAAGAAAAAGGATCTGCATGAAAGTGATTCTAATTCTGACATATGTCTTGAGGCCCTAATGGCAATCAAGATGATACTCTTCTGTGAAAGAGACTTTAGAGTTGATGAAGTTGAGGGCTCAAAGGATTTCTGGGCTAGGGATTGGAGTAAAACTGCAATATCCCAAGGAGGGAATGGATCACAAATTGGGGGTCTCAATAAGAATGTTCCTCTAAGGAAGGCCTTGGTCACTTTAAGAGAAGTAACAGAAGTATCATTATATCCTATGTGAAAATCTGAAATGGTGGCTACCTGGACTTTGACTGTAGACTAACTAGAGCCTGCCTAAATAGTTCTGAAAGAAATTCCAAAATCTCAGGTAATGGGGATGAAAAGGGGTCTAAACCCCTTTGAAGAGGACTACATAGAAAAATGTTTCAATTTACTTTTGTAAGCCTTCTTAGTTGACTCCCTTTGAGAGGAAGAGATTATATGGACTACTGAGGCAGAAAGCCTGCATCTCTGGCAATTGTTAAAATTGGAGAAACCATGTGGTTAGTTTTAGGGACTAGATATCTGGAAGAAGTAACCCAGATGTGTAATTCAGGAGATCAGAGATGGAATCCAGATCCCCTGGTGGGTGCAAAAGATAAAGCCAAATAAAGGGTAACCATACCTGCTGAGGACAAATGGGGACAATGAGGATTATTAACTACAGCATCTCTCAGTGACAGTCCCCGTGAAGGGATGAGGTGAAGTAAGTTCTGCATTTTTGTTAGGTATGAAGAAGAGGTCACAGCAAGGTTGGCTCCAGCGGCTGAAAATCTTCATTGCTGCTGTTTTGTTGAGAGACCACTCCTGACGCAACAGAGTTGTTCTGCTCAATTTGCCAGGATATTAGACATCCCAGGTATGTGCGTCTCAAAGACATCACCCACTGCCAAACTCACATGGCTTCCCAGCAAAGATGGTACGAGCATGTTCGCCTTTGTGTGTTGATGTAAAAAAACATCACCATGCTGTCACAGTGCATGGCAACCACATCCTTGGGTAGGAGGTTCAGAAAGGCCAGCAATGTTAAGAGGACCGCCGTTAACTTCAACACAGTGATGCGGAACTTTGGCCTCTGTTGATCACCACATTCCTTGAACTGTCTTCCCTTCTAAATGCACCCCTCCACCCTAGAAGGGAGACGTCTGTGGTGACTATGGCTTTAGGAGTAGGGGGACAGAAAGGTCTGCCTTGAACAACTGTCTGGGACATAATCCATCATTGTAGATGATCCCTGCAAACGTGTGCCAAGTGAATCCTGTTGTGAAGAGGTGGAAGTTTTTGTGACCACTGTATACCTAGTATCCACTATAGAACTCTCATGTGATATCTGCCAAAGAAGCCAGAGTTACAGAGGAGGTCAACAGTCCTAACAGTCGTAGAATGAGATTTGAGGTTGAGCCTGTTACTTGAGGGCTACAGACCTCAAAGATCTGACTCTTATCAGGAGAAGTTTTGCTATCTGATGCACACTGTGCATGTGGAAGCCTACAAATTCTATGCTCTGAGAAGGGGATAGCTTCCTTTTGTTGAAGTTGACTGATATTCCCTACTGAGATGTTAGGGATAAAAGGACTGACTGGTGTTGAAATAGTAGATCCTTGGAGGTAGCAGTTAGAAATCAATTGTCTATGTATGGGAAGATTTGGATTCCTTTCAACAGAAGATGAGCTGTTTTGACTGTCATTATCTTGGAGAACACCCAGGGGGCTGGGGGTAAGACTGAATAGCAGCTCACTGAACTGAGTGTGTTTGGCTTCCAGACAGAAATGGAAAAATCTGCTCTATTGCCTCAATCTTGATATAATAGTGGGAATCCCGGAGACTTGATACAGCAGATCCAATTATCCCTTTAAAGATGTAGAACAGACTGTACCATGACCATTAGGAATTTTGTCCATTTTACATATTGATTTAGATTGCTGAGCTCCAATATTGGTCTAAGGTCCCCCGTCTTTTCTGGAACTAAAAAGAAAAAATAGTTGTGTAAAATCTTACCATAACCATAGATGTCCTTTTCTTCTATATGTTGCAATATTCATAACATGAGGGAGTCCACTTCTGGCTGACTTGAAAGTTCGACCAGTTTACAAAAGCCTAAAGCTACTGTGAGGTACATGCGACATCACACATAGAACTAGTCCAGCAGTCAAAGTGACATCAGGTATAAAGCAGATGTTGGCATGAAACAAGCCTCAAAACTGAATGACCCAGGAAGAACAGCAGCCTGAGATACGTAAGGAAACACACAACCAGCCATAAGGCAAGCATCAGGGGGAAGGTGGGGGGCATACTGCAACATATAGAAGAAAACAACTATGGTTATGGTAAGATTTTACACAACTATTCCACGTCCTTCTATTCATATGTTGCTGTATTCATAACATGAGGGGGAATACCAAAACTCATGCAGGACGAGGACTGGCCGGAGAGCAGCTGCACTCTCTAAAACCCCTGCAGAATAGCCCTTGCAAAACCAGCTCTAGACCTGGAAATGCCAACCAATGTGTAGTGATTTGTGAAAGTGTGTACAGAAGGCCAGGTAGCTGCTTGTAATATAAACGAAGTGTCCAGGCCTTTGAAGAAAGCACCTGAAGAGGACACTGCTCTAGTAGAATGGGCCTTTACTTGGGATGCAAGGGTTTTCCTATGAAACATACAACAAAAGGAAATGGTTTTAGAAATCCAGGAGGAGATGGTCTGATTGGAAACTGGCCTGCCCAGGGCCCTAGGGTGATAGGAAGTGAAAAAGCGATCAGATTTCTTAATATGCTTGGTTTTGTCTAAATAAAATCTGAGTTGTCTATGCACGTCCAAGGTGTGTAAAATCCTCTCGTTAGAGGATTGTGGAGATGGAAAACAGTTGGGCAGACTAATGGATTAAGTGACAACTCATTTACCACCTTGGGCATGAGAGGAGGAAACCCTATTCCTGTGGAAAACAGTAAAGAGGGAAGAGGCCATAAGTGCCTGAAGTTCTGAGACCCTTCTGGCTGAAGTGATGGCTACAAGAAAAACTGTTTTCCAAGGGCAATGCTGAAGAGAAGAAGAAACTGCTGGTTCAAAATGGGCCAAATTAAGTTTCTCTAGAACAAAATGTAGATTCCAAGGAGGAGGAATTGGTTTCCTTGGTGGTCTGATATGATGGATGACTTTCAGGAAAAGTTTAACTTACAACCTTGAAGCCAAGGCAGACAGGCAGAGATTGCGAAAAGATGAGCTTTTACTGAAGAGTATGACAATCTACTCTTCAATAATTCACACAGGTAAGACAGAACCACCGGAACATCTACCAACAGTGGTTGTAGGTCCTTAGAAAGACACCAGATGGAAAACCTCCTCCATTCCGAAATATAGGATTTTCTAGTACTGGGTATTCTGGCCTCCTGCAGAACTTGTAGCATGTCCTCAGAGAAAAGGTGCCTGAAAGGGATCAAAACCAGATGAAGGGCTGACATCTCTGGATGTACTAGAAATCCCTTGTCCTATGCGAGTAGGTCTACTCTGAGGTAACTTGTGATGATTGCCCCTAAATGCAAAAGGGGGAACCAATACTGCCTTGGCCAAAAGGGAGTCACCAACAAGATTTCTGGTTGTTCCTGTTGGATCTTCAACAGGACGTTTTGGAGAAGGGGGGAATACATAGAGAAACAACCCCTTCCAAGAGAAAGATAGGGTGTCCAACTCCCATGCCTGAGGGTTGGGAACTCCGGCACAAAACTTTGTAGCTTATCTGTTCATAAGGGAGGCAAAGAGATCTACCTGAGGAATACCCCACTGGTGGACAATGGCCAGAAACGCATCCCTGTGGAACATCCATTCATAGGACTGAGTCATGGACCTGCTCAATGTGATTGTCACAGCATTTTGAATGGAAGGAATGTAAACTGCCTGAAGGGTTAGATGACACTGAGCAGTCAACTCCCAAGTGTGGGAGGCCAGTCTGCACATGAGAAGACTTGCTCCCTCCCTGCTTGCTAACATAACAAAGGACTGTGATGTTGTTTAAGAACCACTTTATGGCACCTGGAAAAAGAGGGAGGAAATTTGCAGAGCAAAAATAAGTGCTCCTGTCTCTCTTATGTTTGTGTGTTCCATCCTTTGAGAAGGAGACCGCACATCTTGAACCTTCCAGGATGTCAGGGTTGCTTTCCATCCCAAGTCCGAAGCAACAATGAACAGCTCCTGAGCTGAGTGGGAAGGGGTGGTTGTAAGGGTAGGCCTGGATTTGAGGTAGCCTGCTGAATCCACCAGTCCAGTTCTTTTTTCCAGCAGGGAAGAAGGGGAATAAAACTCCAATGCGTGAGCATATTGCATCCACACTGACACGAGGTACCACTGGAATTTCTTCATGTGCAGTTTGGCTAGAGGTAGCATGGGGACAGTGGATGCCATAAACCCCAAAAAGTGAAGAAACTCAATCGCAGTCAGGGACTGAAGAGAGATGAGAGCCTGGAAGTAGGCAGTGAGAGAGAGAACCTTTCGGGTAGGTACAGAAGCCAACATCCTGTCTGTCTGCATTCTGCATCCTAGAAAAACATGGTCTTGTAAAGGAACAAGTGTAGATTTTTGAAATTTGATGGTGAGACCTAGACTTTGCAGCAGAGACACAGTGAAGAGTAGATTCTTGAAGTGTATCTGAAGACTGAGCCTGTAGATGAAGATTGTCCAGGTATGGGAAAATCTGAATGTCCTTTAGTCTGCAAAGGTCTATAGCAGGAGCTAAACATTTTGTGATGACCCTCAGAGCTGTAGACAGTCCAAATGGCAAGGCAGAGAACTGAAAATGAGTGTAAGCAATAGCAAAGTGTAGAAATTTCCTGAACAGAGGATGAAGAGGGATGTGGAGGTAAGCATGCTTGATGTCCAGAGACACCATGTAGGCCAGAGGAAGAATGAGGGGAAGTAGAGTGCTTAAGGACAATATGGGAATGGTGGGAACCTTCAAGAAGGTGTTTAGATGTCACAGATCTAGGATGGACCTCCAAGGACCATCTTTCCTGGGAATCAGGAACATCCTCGAGTAAAATCATTTTCCTATTTGTGAAGGTGGCACCTCATTAATGGTATCCTGAGAAAGAAGGCCAAGAATGACTTGGGGAAGAATTCTAACTGTACTTTTGGGGGTTGTGAAATAACCCTGAAGGAAGGTGGAGTCTTCCACACCATAAAGCATCCTTGTTGAATAACTAAAAGGACACAGTGGTGGTGCTGTGGTAGCGTTGTTGCCTCACAGTCAGCGACGCTGTCTGGTTCGATTCTTCTTCTGCGTGGAGACATGCGTGAATGGGCATACCTTCACTGAAGGTTGGGCATCAGGGCTGGTAACTCGGCACGTAAAAATCAACTACCAATCATTAGCAGACCGGAGTTCCACTTTGGCGACCCCTAACTGGGAAAAGACGAAAGATACAACAACAACCCACGAATCCTGGTGATCTGTTTCCAAGCAGGGAAACACACAAAGATGCAAGGAAAGATGGGTATTGTCTGCAAAGAGGTTGGTAGTTACAGACTGCTTGGCTTGCTGGGGAAAAGACTGTTTTTGAGGAGCAGGAGTAGAAGAGGAGGCCTTGGCAGAATACTGTATTCTAGCATCTCTTTTACCCTTGAAAGGAGGAGGTCTGGATGGTTTCCTTACAAAAAAGAGTTTTAGAGGGATAGTTCCTCTGGCGGAACTAGTGACAAAAATGTGTTTGAAATCTTGAAGCTCTTTTCCTTTTTCTCATAAAGATTTAAAAAGTTCTGCAGCAGGAGAACCAAACAAGGCATTGGAGTCTAAGGGTGCATCCATAATTTTAGCCTTTATGCCATCTGGTAAGGGCTGTAGTCTCAGCCAAGAGAACCTCCTGAGGAGAGGCCTGAAGCAGTAGCTCTAGCAGATGCCTCCACTGCATCATAGCTACACTTAATTGAATAACATGCAACTTGAGCAAAAGAGCGCAGAATGGAAGATAACTAAAATTTAGTAGGAGAATCTGGAAGTCCTGAAATAAGCTTAATGGCATCAGAGAGAAGGTTTAAAGAATATTTGGCCATATGGGTCTGGTAACTTATGGCTCTAAAGGCCAAAGAGGCTGATGTATAAACTTTATCCCCAACCTCTCAATAACTTCCCTTCTCCCCTCAGACAAGGAGAGTAAAGTAGAAGGCAACATCTTAACAGGCCATAACAGCAGAGGCAGAAATTGTTGCAGAGGGGCGTTCAAACAGGAATTTGCTATCCTGTGGTACATTGTAAAACCTGTCTGGCCTTTTAGGAGCAGGAGGTTGAGAATCAGAACACACAGAGGCTGCAGAAAAGGCATCCAAAAAGGCTGGCAGCACAGGAGGAACTGCAGATGGTGATGGGGAGTCCATCTGTAGGTCACAATACCTTCATTGAATTTCTGACACCCAAGAGCAATCCCATTTAAGGAATTCCCTCATTTTAGCTATGGTTTCCCCAAAGGTAATACCCTCCCTTGGAGAATCTGTGCCATTTGATTCCTCTTCAGGGGAAGCATATCCTATGGGATATAGAATTTGGGCAGAGTATGCCAACAATTCATTCCCAGATGATTCATCTTCACCAGATGTTAGGCACAGTGCTTTCTAGAATAGATCTATTTATTAGTATGGAGATGGGAAATGCTATGGAGTTGGCAGCAAGTTTGAGAAGGGGAGGTAGTTTATCAGCAGATGGGGAGCAAATCTGTTTAAGAGAGAAAGGGGTTTTATTAGTGTTGGTAGATGGCAGAGGAGAGTTTGGTGAACTGGAATTACGGTCTAAGAGAGTTAGTTTGCAAATGGTATCTATGAAGTAGTTATTGAGCAGGGTGGCAGTTTCTAGTGGTGACTTATCAGGGAAGGGGTTTGGGGTAGAGGGATTAGCTGGGTGAAGGATATTGTTGATGATGGACCAGAATTTTTTAGGGTTGGCAAGGTGATTGGCTTGAGCTGTATTGTAAAATTTTTTCTCATCAATATGAACAGGTTTTTTGGTATAGTTTCTAGTTTCTTTATAGCTTAGTAGTAGGGGAGGGGATTTGTTTTTTTGCTAGGCTTTCCAGTTACTATACCTTTTATGCATAACTGAGTGTGTCTCCTTTGTTAAGCAAGGAGCATGGTTGGCTTTAATCCTGATTCTTCCAGTTACAGAACCTACCAAATGGGTGTCATCCATGGCAGCAGCTCATAAAAAAGGCTCAGATGAAATCAGAATATGCATTGACCTAAGAGATTTGAACAAAGCATTGAAGAGATCACCCAATGCGTACAGTCAAAGAAGTTGCAGCCCTGATACTGGATGCCACTGTTTTTTTCTGTCTTACATGCAGAGAGTTCATTTTGGCAAGTAATGCTTGATTGCAAATCTTCACTACTGACTACATTCAGTACTCCATTTGGAAGATATAGATTCCTCAGGATGTCATTTGGAATAAATTCTGCAAGTGAAGTCTTTAAGCGTGCAATGGAGCAAATTTTTTCGGGTTATCCTTGTGCCATAATAGTAGATGATTTATTGTTCGGAGGCCATGATGAGGCAGAGCATGACAGAAATCTTGAGAGTTATTTACAAGTTTTGGCTTGAGACCAGACCCATCCAAGCAAACAGCCACTCTTGAAATGCCAGCACCGGATAATGTGCAAGCTCTACAATGTTTCCTTGGTATGGTCAACTACTTAGGTAAGTTCATACCAGACTCCAGTGAGTTGACAGCACCTTTGAGAGAGCTCACACATAAAAATGTTACATGGTCATGGCTAGAACAGCACCAGAACAAATTTGAAAAATTCAAGCAGAAAATTGCTACCCCACCAACATTAAGATACTATGATGTCAACAAACCAGTAATTTTTTCCTGCGATGCTTCAGAATTTGGTTTAGGTGCAGTTATTCTTCAAGAAGACAGGCCAGTAGCCTACGCATCTAGAACACTTACCCAGACTGAGATGCAGTATACTCAAATTGAAAAAGAACTTTTGGCAATAGTGTTTGCATGTACCAAGTTTCATATCTATGGTCGAGATATCCAGAGTGAAACTGATGATCAACCTTTGGTTACTATTTTAAAGAAGCCTATGCCTTCAGCTGCAGCGAGATTACAAAGAATGCTGCTTAAACTGCAAAAAAACCTTCAAAATGGTCTATACAAAAGGCAAACTTCTTTATCTGGCTGATAACTTATCCAGATCACCCAGAAATATAATGGAACAGCTTGACGCAGAGAATTCTGACTTTGATGTCATGGAAGTGCATAATTTTTCTACCACAAGACTTGATGAGTTACAAGATCATACAATGACTGATCCAATTTTGCAAAAGCTCAATCACTATATCAGTGCTGGATGGCCATCAAAGCAATCTAGTGTACCACCAAAAGTGAGACCTGACTTTCCTTACAGAGATGAGTGGTTGATGGAAGTCCTAAAATTGTTGTTCCTGCTTCCTTACAACAAGAACCTATCCAGATTTCACTGTGGTCATCCTGGTTCCAAATCTACTAAGGTAACGGCGAGAGGTCTAGTATTTTGGACTTCTCTGGCAAAATAAATTGACAAAAGTACTTTCTTCCTGTTCAGTATGTAATAGTACTAAACCATATTTGTAAAAAGAGCCACTTCAGCTAAGTCTGTTAACTACCTTGGTCAATAGTAGCTACTGACATATTCGAGTGGCACAATCAACATTATTTAGTACTGGTAGACTCTTATTCGAATTGGTTTGAGATCGATCTACTATCTAATATAACTTCTGCTACAGTCATAACTAAGTTGAACACCATTTCTCAGTCCATAGCAGTCCACAGAAATTAATCTCTGACAATGGTACCCAATTTACCAGTCAGTTGTTCCAGAAATTTGCCAGAGAATGGGACTTCGTATATATCACTAGTAGTCCAGAGAATCCACAATCAAACGGACTTGCTGAATGTGAAATACAGAGTGCAAAGCAATTCCTTGAGAAGCCAAAACATGATAATACCACAGTTTTTTGGAATTTACACTATCTCAGCAGCATACCCTGTGACGATATACTTGACTCACCTGTTCAGAGACTTCTTTCTATGCAAACCAGAACAACATTGCCTATCAGTTCTAGTTTATTGAGGCCTAAAGCTAAAAACAATGAAGCAATCAAAGCCCAATTATCTAGAAAACGTTCTTTCCAGAAGTCCAGCTATGATCAAGCAGATTTCTTCATCCATTGAAGAAAGGAGACAATGAGAATACAAACAGCGAAAGGTTTCAACCAGATCGATCAAGTAATGAGTATTTGTGCAGAGCCAAGATCCTATTTTGTTAAATACGAGGGTGTGGAGTACAGGAGAAATCACAGACATCCACTTCCTGTAGCAGAACTGATGTCACAGCATTGTTCCTGTGATAAAGATTGTAACTCTCAGAGCAATCTAGATGATATTCCTGTTCCAGAACATGTCTTGATTCCTGATACTGTTCCGGCAGATGATCCCAATGTTCCTAAGATTGAACAGTCAGCAGAGACAATCCCACTTGCTAAACCAGATCCCATATTTATGTCACATTATGTTATCCTATTTCAAAACCTAGTGTGAAATACGCAATAATTTGGACATAGTTGTATGTATGTATCTCACTTTGTATAATTGCATGATGAAAATAATTCCTGTGTAAATTGCATATTTATTAATAACAGCAACAATGTTGACTCATTTCTCAAAGTGGGAGGATGCAGAATAACAGGTGTGTTGTACCTTTAAGAAGCATGTGTGCGTATATAAATACCAAACGTGTTAGCTTCAGCGTCATTTTGAAGGTGCAGCCAGTGTGTTAACATCAATGTGCATGACAGCTACTTTGTATACAAGTTAGTTACTTAACCTCATTTATGTTGTGTTTGCATATAATAAAGCTGCTTGAACAAAACCCCACAATGTTCACCTGTTTTATCCTGACCAGGTGAGCGACAATTTTGAAACTTTTTTTGCTGCAGATTCCAAATGACTGGGTAGAGTATCAATAAACTTCTGTTTCTTTCTTGGGAATCCAAAAAGGGTATTGCATAACCTCTGGTGATGATCCTTAGCACTCAAGGATTGGAAGATATTGTTTGTCAGGTTAGAGATTGCAAGGAGAAGCATCCCCCAACTGCTTCCACAATGCAGCAGTTGGGCAAACATTCAGGGACACTGCTAAGGTTTCTCTGTGATTGGCCCACAGAAACCCTAGTTTTGCAAACCACCTCTGCCTCATGGGTGACATCCAGTGGAGTTTGCTTTCTCCTCGGTCTTGGGAAGGCCTGTCCCCAGAAGTTTCCTGGTGAAAACCTTGGGATTTTTTTGAATCACATTTTCCTTGCTTCCTCTGATTTTTGGAAAAGGATCTTAGAGTAGTAGAAAAAGTACAGTTTTGTACCTACCATAAATGTAGATGTTCGAGTGCTAATACAGCTGCAGTTATAACAGATGGGTTCTCCTGCCATCAGGCGGGTCCTCAGTCGGCCGAATTCCAAAGTCTAGGTCCGGCGTCGGTTGTTGTCGCTTCTTCCCTGACGTCAGTGCGACAGGGGTATAAAGGAACCAGCAGATGCCATTTTCTTCAGTTTTTCTTGCCCCAGATGTCAGGTGCCCCCAGAAGGAAGGCAATACATAAATTTATGTAATAATGCAATGCAGTATAATCAAAAAACAGTAGTTGCAAGCAAATACACCATAAATGAATACCCCAATTAGGTTGTATGAGGATGTGTTAGCCTATAGACCTGTCCCAAGAGGGGAAGGAGGGAGGGAAACCTGGACTGCAGCTGTATTAGCACTCGAGCATCTACATTTATGGTAGGTACAAAACTGTACTATGTTCATCGTGCATACAGCTGCAGTCATAACAGATGGGTAGAATCCCAAAGCTAAGAAAGGGGTGGTAGGCACTAGGTGGAACTCGGAGGAGCCAGGATGCCCTGCAAGACTGCAGTGGCAAAGCCTGCTCTAGTTTTGGAGTATAATGGTAGGTGGTAGTGCTTGGAGAAGGTATGTACAGAACTCCAAGTGGCTGCTTCTAAAATATCTTTGGTAGGAACTCCTCTGAGAAAGGCTGCAGAGGTAGCTGTGGCCCTTGTGGAGTGAGATCTGATGCCTGTAGGTACAGTTTTGCCATGAAAGGAATAGCAAAAGCGTATGCAGTGGGCTATCCATTTTGAGATTGTCTGTTTCGAAATTGGCTTTCCTTGAGCTCCTACAGCATAGGACACAAAGAGCTGTTCTGATTTTCTGAAAGGCTTTGTTCTGTCCAGATAATAACGAAGTTGTCTGTGGATATCCAAGGAGTGTAGTAGTCTCTCCCCTTTGTTTTGAGGATTAGGATAGAAGGTAGGTAAATGTATGGCCTGATTCAAAGCTACCCTGGATACCACTTTAGGCATAAAGGACGGGTTGGTTCGTAAGGAAACTCTGTCCTGATGGAAGATGATGAAAGGCTGCACAGCCATGAGAGCTTGTAGTTCTGAAACTCTACGAGCTGAGGTAATTGCCAGAAGGAATGCTGTTTTCCAGGACAAATATTGCAAATCTGATGAGGCACCTGGTTCAAAGGGAGGCAAGGTCAGTTTTTCCAAAATGAAATTGAGATCCCAAGCAGGTATTGGTTGTTTTCTTGGTGGTCTTAGATTCTTAGCCCCTCTGAGGAACTGCCTTAAGAGAGGATGTGAGAATAAGGGTGGATCAGTGTTGTATTCTGCAGAAATGGCTGAGGCATGGATTTTGATGGAGGAGAATGAAAGTCCACTGCTTAGCAGCTCAGCTAAGTACTGTAGTATTTGAGGTAAATTCAGTTTCTCGGGATCCTGGCCCCTTTTCTCATTCCAGGCACAAAAACGTTTCCATTTTGCGGAGTAAGCTTTTCTAGTTGACGGCCTTCTGGCCTCCAAAATGACATCCTGCACTTCCTTGGAGAGTAGGGTCTGTTATGATGCTAAGGAATCTTCCATGCGGCTAGATTGAGTGTTTTTAGCTGGCTGTGAAGAGTTTTGAAGCTGTGCTGAGTCAGGAGAAGAGGCATTAGAGGCAGGGTCCATGGTGGGGAATGCGTCAGGCTCCTCAGGAGTGGGTACCAGTGTTGTCTTGGCAAGTCCGGAGCAATGAGGATCATCTTTGGTCTGTCTGCTCTGGTTTTCAATAGAATTTTGGGCAGCAGAGGAAGAGGTGGGAAGGCATAAACTGTCATTGATGTCTAACAAAAAGAGAGAGTGTCCACTCTCCAGGCCTTTGGATGAAAAATCCTTGAGCAGAATTTTGTCAATTGGTGATTTTTGTGGGAGGCAAATAGATCTATGTCTGGCCTTCCCCATGCTTGGATTATTTCTGTAAAAACTTTTGGATGCAACTTCCATTCGTGTGGATCTGTCATATTTCTGTTTAGGTTGTCTGCCAGCGTGTTTTCCTTGCCTGGCAAGTACTGTGCTTGTAGTTCGATTTGTATGTCCATGGCCATGTTCCAAAGTGACATGGCCAGTCTGCATAGGGGGTATGAATGTGTTCCTCCCTGTTTATGTACCACATTACTGTGGTGTTGTCTGTTCTTATCAGTAGTTGGCCTGGCCGCAGAAGGTCCTTGAAAGCTATAATAGCATTTATTACTGCTAGCATTTCCTTTTGACTGATGTGAAGGTGCTTTTCTTTTTGGGACCATTTGCCCTGAATGCACCGATCTGTCATGTGCGCCCCCCAGGCGTAGTCTGAGGCGTCTGTTGTGATGACTTGATTTGCTTGAGGCTTGCTGAATGGAAGGCCTGTGTTTGTTTGGCATGCTTGAGCCCACCACAGAAATTCCTTTTGCAGACATGGAATTAGTGGTAGTATTGTTTCCAAACTGTGGCAGTGTTGAGACCATATGTTTTTCAGGTACCATTGAAGTTTCCTCATATGCAGCTTTGCACATGGGATTAGTAAGATGCAAGATGCCATGAATCCCAGAGCCTGCAGGATTTTCCTTGCAGTAAGCATGGTACAATTTGCTAGTGCTGTGAAGTACTGAGTTAGTTGCCCCTGCTTCTCTGGCGTGAGGTAGGCCCATCTGGGTGTTTGTATCCAATTTAGCACCCAGGAAAATTATCTTCCGAGAGGGTATTAGTCTTGATTTCTTTTTGTTGAGTGTGTATCCCAGAGAGCTCAACAACATTATTACATAAGCCAGATGTTTCAGAAGTATGTGCTTGCTGTCCACTTGGATCAGGCAGTCATCCAAATAAGGGTATATTTTTATCCCTTGAAGTCTGCAGTAGGCAATTTCTGAAGCCAGGCATTTCGTGAATACTCTGGGCACAGTAGATAAGCCAAAGGGCAATGCAGAGAATTGATAATGGGTTGAACCTGCAAGAAATCTGAGGTATCTTCTGCAATTTTGTCTGATTGGGACATGCAGATATGCCTCCTTGAGGTCCAATGTTACCAGCCAAGATTCCTTGCCAGGCATGGGAAGAAGTTGCTGTAGAGTGAGCATCTTGAATTTTGGTATGACTAAAAACGTGTTTAGGATGGACAGGTCCAAAATAGGTCTCCAATCTTTTCCCTTCCTTGGTACCAGGAATAGCCTGGAATAAAAACCTTGACCTTGTTCATGAGTAGGTACCTCTTGAATAGCTTTCATGTCTATGAGCTGTGTAATTTGCCTTTGTGCCTCTGCCCTTTGATTGTGTGGCAGGTTTGGCATGCCTCTCATTCTTGGAAGGGTGTGAAAATGAAATCTGTAGCCTCTGTTTATAACGTCCAGGATCCATTTGTCTTTTGTGACAATATGCCAATTCTTTGAAAATAATGCCAGTTTTCCTCCTAAGGGAGCTGCCATTTGAGTCTTGCTTGGCATGCAAAGGGGAAAGTCATTGGGCTTGCTTTCTGAATGATTGCGAGTTATCCTCACCACCTCTTTCTGCAGGAGCTTGCCATTGTCTGCCTCTAAAGGATCCTTGGGATTGTCCTCTTCCCCTCGGGCGTCTGTATCTGCCTCTTTGGGGTCTGTCCGTGGCTGGAAAGGACCAATTTTTGTAAGGCCAATTTCTACTGAAACGTGGGGGTTGTACCTGTAGAAAATCTTTCACAGTTTGCATTGATTTAGCCTTTTCTTCCATTTTCCTTAATACCTCCTCAGCATTAGCACCAAATAATACATCCTTTTGAAGAGGGGCATCTAGTAATTTAGCTTTGACATGATCAGGCAAGGATTGTTCCTTGAGCCAGGCATGTCTACGTATGACTGATCCTGTAACAGCAGCTCTACATGAGGCCTCTAGTGCATCAAAACCACATTGTAAGGTGTGCTTACCCACTTGTTCTGCACTATGCATCAAATCCTGCAACTCCTTCAAGTCTGGTTGTTCAGGTTGTGACATTTTACTTTTCAATTGTGATAACAAAAACTGTTGGTATTTTAGCATATGGAACTGACAGTTTAAGGCCCTCATGGTTAAGGTAGCCGAGGTATATACCTTTTTGCCCCACCTTTCTAAGGATCTGGAATCTCTCTCGGAAGGTAATGGATTTTTAGCAGTGGAGGCCTTAACTCCCTTGGGGCCCTGTGAGATGGTTTCTGGGTCAGCAGCATGGCTTTTGTATAGAAATTGGTGTGAGTCGGGAACCCTGTAGTACCTGTCAGGCTTAACTGGGGCTGGAGGCAGAGAATGCGGGTTAAGGCAGGCCTCCGAGTAAACATCATCTAGGATGTCCAAGACAGGAGGGTATAGCCAGAGGCCTGTGCTGAGGTAGTAAGAGAAATTCCCTAAGCCTTTTCTTGGAATCAGAATAATCTTGGCCTTCCCAGTGGAAGTGTTCCCTTAAAGTATGCAGAGTTTCCCCAAATGAGTAATCCTCTGGGGGGGATACAGAAGGAATGGACTCCTCCGCATCAGAGTCTTCAAAAGGGGAGTAAGAATGTTCCTGATCATCAGAGTGCTCTGAAATAATGGAGCCCTGATCAGAGGAGGGGGATTCTTCCTCCACTCTGGGCCTTTTGTCCGGTGGGGGTTGAGAACCCCTGATAAGAGTAATTAAATCCTCAGCCATTTTAAGCATCTGCTTTTTAGGCATGGGGCCTGGAGATGGGCCCTGTGTAGCTTGTCTCTTAGAGTGAATGGCTGCTCTAGACTTAGTGAAAGCCTTGATGGAGAAAGAAGAAGAAGGTCTGAAGACACCTAGAGTGGAGGTAGACCTGTCCACATTTTGAGGATCAACGCCAAGAGTGGCTTCGGTATGTGTAGTCGGGGTGTGGGCAGAGGAGCCTGCGACCTCGGGCACAGGAGACACCGCCAAAGTAGTGTCGTCGGTAGTCAGGGGCTGCGTAGGCGCCTCGCTGAGAACCGGACCATGTGTAGCCTGCTTTGGCGTGGTGTCGGCGGTCCTTATCCTTGCGTTTTTAGACAAAACTGGAGTCGGAGTATCCGGCGACATGATATAGTTAAATGCTTTTCCAAAATAATGCTGGAAACTCCAGCCGCGCGGCTTAATGGTGCGTTTCTTAAATGTAGCACAAAAGCGACAGACCGAGACGTCATGGTCTGGGCCTAAACAAGATATACAGAGGGAATGAAAAATTTGCTTCCCACATGAAATACAATTATTAACTTTGTCTGACATCGGTCTGAGGCAAGAAACAAGAAGACTTCGGTTTCAAAATTTTCATAATTTCAGGAGCTGGCCGACCGGCACTTGCGAACTGCTTCGGGCACTGCGCGGCAAGAAAGACTGAAGAAAATGGCGTCGGCTGGTTCCTTTATACCCCTGTCGCACTGACGTCAGGTAAGAAGCGACAACAACCGACGCCGGACCTAGACTTTGGAATTCGGCCGACCGAGGACCCGCCTGACGGCAGGAGAACCCATCTGTTATGACTGCAGCTGTATGCACGATGAACATCCAGATCCTACAGCAGACAAGGTCTTACCATTCTGTTGACTCCTGGTAAGAGATTCCTTTAATTTCAGTCCAAATAAGGTGGAGCCATCATATGGTCCTGTGACGTCTCTGCTCTGGGGCCAGTAATAAAGGGGCCGTAATCCTCACCACTGACACTGGAGAGGGACGTTCCCTTGGAAAAAAAATAGATACACAGTATTTTCAGATGTAGCTCTCTGTAAGAGCACACCGAGAACACACACAGTCTGGGAGGGCTAGGTTTCCCTCTCTCTCTCTCCATGCCACCAGTAAGACTGCGCCCTGGCACAGCTGAGGAGTCGTAAGCCAAGTGTTCCAAGTCAAGTTCTCCACCTCCCACTCTGTGAAGCCACTGCTCTGTGTCCCCGCTCCAAGTAGCAGACACACTCGGAGATTTGATTTTTCACACACCCATACATACACACACCTGGGAAAGGCTGACAAAGGCTGGCACAGATTTACTACCTATGCCCCCTCTGCATGGAATATAAGGTAGGTACTGCCACCAGAAACTCCAAAGTCAGCTACTCTAACATACTTATAAGGTTACCCAATTATACTGAGTTAAATTAACACCAATACAAATAGCAGTGTTTAACCAATGCAGCAACACTTTCAGGAGCGGCCACAGTGTCACCAAATACATATATGTACTCTCAATGGTTAAACTATTCTCTAAAAGACCAGCTACAATGAAAATTTTAAATATATTTAATAATAAAAAACAGAACGTGAAAATAATAAATATATATTTACAATAAACACCAGAGTTTCAATCATAGGAAATATTAAAATAACACTGATGAAAAGATTCACACAGATGCAGAAAAACAATACTTAACTAATCTCACTATATTTTCCTGACTAATCTAAAGAATTACTGTTCCCTAGTTCACATACTAGAGCAAGGCAAGATGAAATGGGTGAGTGGTCTTCCTTCTTGGTGAGGTTTCAAAAACAGACTGCCCAGAGACTTCTGTCTCATCTAGTACTAAAACATAATTTCAGTGTTGGATTACAGAATTACATCACATACATTTGGTCATCTGACTCTGGTTCCCACACTACCCCCCTTATACAAGAAACTGAACCAGAATTTACCACCTATGTGTTACCATACACACAGAGCTTTGATGAGATGTGTTATTGCATCTGGAAGCAATAAAACCATTTCAAAACAAACTTCCACCCTTCCAGGGTAGCAATTAGTTCACCCCTATGGACAATACAGTTGGATTCCTAGTCCTGGTTTTCACAGACATTTTGTCTCTGGCTGCAATCAGAACTGTAAGATACAATCTTTATGGCCTAAACCAGATAATTTAACTTCAGAGCATTTTTCAAAGTTAACTAGACTGAGATTAACCTCTTCACTTCCAGTATACAATATATTCATTTCAACAGTTACAATACAGTCTGACGTACAGGATTATTTCTTTTCTGTCCAACAGGACCCATTGTTGGTGCATTTTTACACAAGCAGCTTTACCAAACACATTTTCAACATAAGCATCTGTACAAATCAGTTTGATATACAAATGACATTTAATTATTTACAAAACAGCTAGCTATGCTGGCATATGTTACATATCCACTGCCCTATATCTCCTGGCATAGCTGACAATACCTCCCATCATCACAGGGGCTTTAATGAAGGACATCTTAAAGATTTCAACAAAATTGCAAAGCTGGATCCAGCATGATGTCACATGGTAATACCTGTACACGTTGCCCTTGCTGCTATCATCTGCTGCATTATGTAACAATCTTATGGTCACATTCAAGGATGGCTATAGAACAGAATCCACTGTTTTCTGGATGTCTGCAGATAAGCTATTCAACACGGACTTGAAGCTCTTTGATCAAGTCCATCTGGAATTGTGTCAAGTGTGCTAGATAGTTCAGCACTCAGAGTGCAAATGACACTGAAACATATATCCATTTTTCCAATCTGTCCAATGCCCTTGACTTCCTATTCGGTTGACAGACATAGGAACTTTGCTCGGATAATTCCTCTTCTGTGGCTGCTGCCACCACTATGGCATCTACTGGAGGACCCTTAGCCTAATGTTTTCTATCTTTGTGAGCAACTAGAATCTCATCCAGATATTTCTGGATAGGCTCTGCCACATCAGGTCTCTTACATCATCCAAGTCAGTGTTTTCAGTGACAGATTCAAGAGAAAAGTCAATATACTTCCACTTACAAGTCCTTCACTGGGGAATGTGCCATGGAGCTTTGAAGGAGACACCTTGGAGTCAGATGTGGAGCTCAAAAAGGCAGTGGTCTCAGAGCTGACTGGATCAATCTGTCTTTGTGAACCAAAATGAGATGAAGGTGGTACAGGCTTCAGCAGTATTCTGGACAGATCTAAACTGTGTGCACACACCAGTCTTCTAAGTCCAGCCAAAGACCTCTCTACAGCCTTGAAAGCAGACTCTGCCAACAGAGCCATAGAAGAAAGTACAATTTTGTACCTACCATAAATGTAGATGTTCGAGTGTATACCCTGCTGCAGTCATCACACTAGGGTTAACCTGCTGTCAGGCGGTCCCGCAGTCAGCCCAAATTCAAAAGTCTTGGTCCGGCGTCGGTTGCTGTCGCTTCTTCCCTGACGTTAGTGTGCCAGGGGTATATCAGAGGCATCCGATGCCATTTTCTTCAGTCTTTCTTGCCCCAGATGTCAGGTGTGCCTAATAGTTAGGCAAAATATATATATATATATATATATATATATATATATATATATATATATATATATATATATACACACACATATATACATATAGCTATATAAAAATAAAACAAAACCCTTAGGCACAAGCAAATACACCACAGAGGTAGTATAGGATAGAGTAGTAGAGATAAGTTCAGCTAGTTCACAGGGGATGGAGGGAGGGTAACCTGGACTGCAGCAGGGTATACACTCGAACATCTACATTTATGGTAGGTACAAAACTGTACTATGTTCACCGTGTTACGCTGCTGCAGTCATCACACTTGGGTAGAATCCCAAAGCTAAGGATGGGTGGTGGAGTCAAAGAGGGTTAGAGGAGGCTAGAAGGCCCTGCAAAACTGCAGTGGCGAAGCCAGCTCTAGTCTTAGAATAAAGTGGTAATGTTTGGTAAAGGTGTGTACTGAACTCCAAGTTGTAGCTTCCAGAATATCCTTGGTTGGCACCCCCCTGAGGTAGGCTGTAGATGTAGCTACTGCCCTGGTACAGTGGGGCCTTATGGTAGCAGGAAGTGATTTTCCATGGTGGGTGTAGTAAAAATGTAGGCAATGTCCTATCCATTTGGAAATGGTCTGTTTTGAGATAGCCTTTCCTTGTGATGCTGTAGCACAAGATACAAAAAGCTGGTCATATTTTCTGAAAACCTTAGTTTTATCCAAGTAGTAACGTAGCTGCCTGTGAATGTCCAAGGAATGTAGGAGTCTTTCTCCTTTGTTCTGCGGATTTGGAAAGAAGGTGGGTAAATGGATGGTTTGATTTAGAGCCACACTGGATACCACCTTAGGCATAAAGGAGGGGTTAGTTCGTAGAGAAACTCTGTCTTGATGAAAAATGAGGAAAGGCTCTACTGCCATTAGTGCCTGAAGCTCTGAAACTCTTCTCGCTGAAGTAATTGCTAGCAGCAGGGCAGTCTTCCATGATATAAACTTTAAGTCAGCTGAGAAAGCTGGCTCAAAAGGAGGTAGTATAAGTTTTTCCAGAACAAAGTTGAGGTCCCAAGTAGATGTTGGTGCTCTCCTGGGAGGCCTAATGTTTTTGGCCCCTCTGAGAAACTGCCTTAGGAGTGGATGTGAAAATAGGGGAGGATCTGTGTTGTAGTGAGCTGAAATAGCTGAGGTGTGGATTTTAATAGATGAAATGAAAGCCCTATGTGTAACATCTCAGTTAAATATTGCAAAATCTGAGGTATGTCAGGCTGAAGGGTATTTTGGCCTATAGCTTGGTTCCAGGTGCAAAACCTTTTCCATTTGCCTGAGTAGGCTTTCCTGGTGCTGGGCCTCCTGGCCTCCAGAATAACATCCATAACAGCTTGTGAGAGAGGAGCTGGCTGGTTACTTAGGTGATTTGCCATGCAGCCAAGTTTAAGGTTTTGAGTTGGCTGTGTAGAATCTGATTGTCTTGCTGTGTGAGCAGATGGGCAATTTGTGGTAGAATCCATGGTGGGCCCTGGGCCATATTCCTTAATAGTGGGTACCAGTGCTGGTGTGGCCAGTCTGGGGCAATGAGCATCATTCGGGGTCTCTCCATCCTGACTTTCAGCAGCACCTTTGTGAGAAGGGGTAATGGAGGAAAGGCATATACTGTCAGCATTTTCCAACTGAATGAGATGTGCGTCCACCTTCCAAGCTTGATGGTGAAATGTCCTTGTGCAAAATTTTGTTAGTTGATAGTTTTGGGGGCTGGCAAATAGGTCTATGTCTGGGAGCCCCAATGTTTGAGTTATCATTGCAAATACTTGTGGATCCAGTTTCCACTTGTGGGGATCCATGATGTTTCTGCTTAAGTCGTCTGCCAATGTGTTCTTTTTTCTGGCAGGAATTGAGCTTGTAATTGAACTTGGTAAGCCAGTGCTGCGTTCCACAAAGTCATTGCTTGCCTGCATAGAGGGTAGGAGTGTGTACCCCCTTGCTTTTTTATGTACCACATTACTGTGGTGTTGTCTGTTATTATAATAAGCTGTCCTGGATGTAAGAGGTCCTTGAAGGCTGTCAGAGCATTTTGTACAGAGAGCATTTCTTTTTGATTGATGTGCAGATTCTTTTGATCTGCAGTCCATATGCCTTGAATGCACCATCCTGCCATGTGTGCCTCCCAGGCATAGTCCGATGCATCTGTTGTCATAGTTTGCCTGGCTGGGGGTAAGGTGAAAGGCAGACCCTTGTTGAGGTGACATGCCTGTGACCACCATAAGAACTCCTGTTGAAGGCAGGGAATGAGAGGTATCATTGTTTCCAAGCTGTGGCTGTGTTGAGTCCATACGCTTTTTAGGTACCATTGTAATTTCCTCATATGCAGTTTTGCAAATGGTATTAGTAGTATGCAAGATGCCATGAAGCCCAAGACCTGCAGATTTTTTCTTGCAGGGAGTTGGGTCTTTGTTGCCATTGCTCTGAAGTATTGAGTTAATTGTAGTTGTTTGTCTGGCGTCAGATAAGCCATCTGGGCCGCTGTATTCAAGCTGGCACCCAGGAATGTCATATTTTGTGAGGGCACTAGTTTTGATTTCTTTTTGTTTACTGTGTACCCTAGGCAACTTAGAAGATGTTTTATAAAAGCCAGGTGTTGTAAGAGAATGTCCTTGCTTTCTGCTTGGATGAGGCAGCCATCCAGGTATGGGTATATTTGAATTCCTCTTTGTCTACAGTATGCAATTACTGGTGCCAGGCATTTTGTGAAGACCCTGGGTGCAGTAGATAAGCCAAAGGGCAGTGCAGAGAATTGCTAATGGGTTGAACCTGCAATGAAACTGAGGTATCTTCTGCAATTTTGTCCGATAGGGACATGCAGGTATGCCTCCTTGAGGTCCCAATGTTACTAGCCAAGCTTTCTTGCCCAACACGGGAAGAAGTTGCTGTAGTGTTAGCATCTTGAATTTGGGTACTTGCAAGAAGGTGTTTAAAAATGAAAGGTCCAGAATGGGTCTCCAAGCATTGTCCTTTCTGGGGACTAGAAAGAGCCTTGAGTAAAATCCTTGGCCTTGCTCCTGTGTAGGTACCAGCTGAATGGCTCTCATGTCCATGAGAGCTGTAATTTGTTTTTGTGCCTCTGCCCATTGATTTTGTGGCAGAGTTGGCATTCCTTTTATCCTTGGCAAGGTGTGGAAATGGAATCTGTATCCTTGTGAGATAATGTCTAGGACCCATTTGTCCTTTGTGATGATGCACCAGTTGTCTGCAAAAAGTGCTAATTTTCCTCCCAAGGGAGCTGCCAGAAGAGTTTTGCTTGGCAGTTTGAGGTATAAGTCATTGTGTTTGCCTTCTAGTAGTTTGTGACCTGTCTTCTCCTCCCTTCTGTGTTCCAGTGCCCCATTGGTGAGGTTTGCAAGGGATTTGTGCTTGTCCTCTGTCCCTTGGGCACCTGTATTTACCCCTCTGTGGTCTGTCAGAAGCTGGAAAGGACCAATTTTTTGTTGGCCAATTTCTGCTGAATCGTGGGGGCTGTACTTGTAAGAAATCTTTGACCGTCTGCATAGATTTTGCCTTATCCTCCATTTTCTTTAAAACCTCCTCTGCTTTAACCCCAAATAAGACATCCTGCTGTAAGGGTGCATCTAGTAACTTTGCTTTAACATGATCAGGCAGAGGTTCTTCCTTTAACCAAGCATGCCTACATATAACAGACCCAGTAACAGCTGCTCTAGAGGAAGCTTCCAAGGCATCAAAACCACATTGTAAAGTATGTTTGCCCACCTGTTCAGCTGCATGCAACAGATCCTACATTTCCTTGAATTCAGACTGTTGAGGGTGCGTGCCCATCTTTTGTTTTATTTGAGACATTAGGGATTGCTGGTATTTAAGCATGTGAAATTGACAATTTAGTGCTCTCACAGCTAGAGTAGCTGAGGTGTAAACCTTCTTCCCCCACCTATCTAGTGCTCTGGAGTCCCTTTCAGAAGGTGCAGGATTTTTAGCCATAGAAGTCTTAGCCCCCTTGGGACCCTGGGAGATTGTCTCTGGATCAGCAACAGGGTTTTTGTATAGGAATTTGTGAGAGTCAGGCACTCTATAGTATCTATCTGGTTTGGCTGGAGCAGGATGCACAGAATCTGAATTTAGACTAGATTCTAAGAAAACATCATCCACAATGTCTAAAACTGGGGGGATAGCAAGGGGTCTGTGCTGGGGGAGTAAAAGAAACTCTCAGAGCCTTTTCTTTGAGTCAGAGTAGTCCTGACCTTCCCAGGGGAAATGTTCCCTCATGGTATGTAAGGTTTCCCCAAAGGAATAATCTTCAGGGGGAGAAGCTGAGGGAATGGAGTCTTCAGCATCAGAATCTTCATAAGAGGGAAAGGAGTAATCCTGTTCCTCAGAGGAGCCTGAGGAAACAAACACCGGATCAGTGGAGGCATAATCCTCCTCTTGTCTAGGCCTTTTGTCGGGGGGGGGGGGGTTGAGAACCCCTGATCAAAGAAATTAAATCTTCAGCCATTTTAAGCATCTGTTTCTTAGGCATAGGGCCTTGACCTGGAGACTGAAGAGTAGTCTTTTTTTGGTTTTAGAGGAGTCTTAAGTTTAGCATAAGATTTTATGGTGAGAGTAGTCGGTCTGAAGACTCCTTCAGAAACCGAAGGTGTTTCTACAGCACCGACTTCTCCTACTGCAATGTCGGTAGGGCCTAAAGAAAATAACTGCGTTGGCCTGGAACTCTCTGCTGGAGAATCCGAAGCGGTCTGGGGATCCAATTCAGTGGTAGCCAGGGGCTGCGTAGGCGCCTCACTGAAAACCGGAGAACCGGCGATCGGCCCAGCCGAGGGCTCAGAGTCTGGCTTGGATCTAGGCTGCCTTTCTTTATCTTTGCGTGTTTTATGCACACCGGTAGTCGGTTGCTCCAATGGCATAGTGTAATTAAATTTCCTACAGAAGTAGTGTCATGCGAAATCAAAGCGTCACTTAATAGTTCGCTTATTGAACCTAGCACAAAACCGACAACCAGTGACGTCATTGTCTGGGCCTAGGCAAGGTATACAAAAAGAATGAAAGTCCTTATGAGGTATTTGCTTCCCACAAGAAATGCAATTGTTAACTTTTTCTGACATCGGACTGAGGCAAGAAAAGGTTCCCCAACAGGGTACTTAGCTTTGAAGACTTCGGACTGAAACTCTACTCGAAAATCTCAGGTGTCGGCTGACCAGCACTTGTGAACTGCTTCTGCTTTGGGCACCGCGCGGCAAGAAAGACTGAAGAAAATGGCGTCAGATGCCGCTGATATACCCCTGGCACACTGATGTCAGGGAAGAAGCGACAGCAACCAACGCCTGACCAAGACTTTGGAATTCCGGCTGACTGCGGGACCACCTGACGGCAGGATAACCCTAGTGTGATGACTGCAGCAGGGTAACACGATGAACATCCACCCATTACAGCAGAACTGGTAGCCTTCTCGACTCCAAAGTGGATAGCTACAAGGAGGACCTTGAAACTGAGCTATCTAGGGCCAAAGCGCTGAGCAGCAGGAATGACTCTGAAAACCTTGTAACCAACTCTACTGCTGGGGCCTCGACTCTGAAGCTCTGGTTCCACGACCTTATTTGATCCGAATGCATCAACGTTTAAAAAGTGAGGGAAGAATCCAAAGATGAATTCCCCAGGGCTATCAGATCCAACACTGTACAGCTGGGGGAATTGGATTCCAAACGCATCGGTTCCAAACAGGAGACTGCATCAGAACTGGCATGGCCATTGTCAAATGGTCTGATACCAGTCCTCTCCTTGGGGATGGAACCAGGAGTACTCCCAGCAGAATCTGGGTACTCAAAAACATATCATATGGTCAACATCCAATTCGGTAAGGCTTCTACTAGATTGAGCAGACCTCAAGGAAGAAGATATTCATGAAGATCTCAATTGAAGCTTCTGAAGAATTGGAGTAAAGACTGATGCCAATCAGCCATGGGAAAAAAAGTCTGGATCCTGGCTGCAGGAGAATCGAACTGCCTTGATATCTTAGGTGCTGGACCAAAAACAAATGATGCATCTGGAGACCTTTTCTTAATTTTGCCGAGTCAATCTCCTTGTCTTTTTTCTAGCGTTTTTTCTTTAGGTTTGGCTTTTTTTTTCAATATTTCTCTCCCTTTTTCCCTTTACTTTTCAGCAGAAGAAAAAGGCAGAGGGTGCCTTCAGATCAGGAAACATTTTGGATCCTATCTGAGGAGGAAGGAGTCCTTTCAGAATGAGTTTTTTCCTCCTTCCCTGGACAGCCCCAGTGTTGAAGACTGCACAAATAATGCAAGTGTCCTGCAAGTGGGAAGGCCCTAAGCAGTACAGAAAGAGAGAGAGTGCGGGTCTTGAGGCAGGATCTTATGCCCACAAGAGGGATACTTTTTAAAGCCTGTAGACTTTGACATCAGAAGAAAAGATTTTTACAGTAGCAACAGAGAGTAATATTGATACTAATGTAGAATGATTAGTATGTGATATATTACATATACAGCTTTAGCTCTAATGCTAAATCTAAAACCAACACTTTACAAACAGCATAAGAACTAGACAAATCTAAGCTAACACTATAAACTAGCCTAATCTAAACCTATCTCTAAAAATTTAAACTATTAATCTATTATTTTGACTGTCGATGTAAAGGAATGTACAAAGTTGTCACTTAGTGTGAAACAGGATGGAGCTCACGATAAACACATCTGGTTAGGCAGGCAGCAAAAGAGAGCTGGGTTAGTTTAGGCGGGAGAGGGGAACTATGGGTAGGGGGAGCAGTCAGAGCTCTCAGATCCAATACTATTGTATAAGGTGCAGAGGTTGGATTGAACTGGATCAGACAATCCACATGTTGAATCAAATGAAAATAAAACATCGGATCCACCAGTTTATGTCATGAAACTGCACAGCACGATGAAGCACAAAAACCACATGAACCAGCATGCATGCCTAGAGTGCAGACAATCTCATGGATCACACAATGTTTTTGTTCTGTTGTGTAATAAAGTAAGGAAAACTTGTAGAAATGTACAGAACTGCAACTGGAAAACCCCAGGAAGGTAACATCAAGAAAGTACAAGTTAAAAAATAATTTGCACTTGATTAAGTGTTAATGGCTCAAAGCCAGTGTCAGTGGGTCAACAGATGGCACATGCGCATTTGGTGCTGAAGACCAGAAAGCTGTGGGTTCTATTTTGACACCTGGTGACTGGATTGCTGATGCTGCAGGGCAGCACTTGAGTTTGCTGCACTAATGTGTGTCATCTCTTAGATGACATGTTAAAGTGAAATCCCATCTGCTTGAGCTGGTGGTAGCTCATGAAGATGTAAAAGATCTTACTGCCCCTATCAAAAAAATAGTCCTGTGAAGCCCTGGCCAAATCTCTCCTAGTAATATAAATGCCACCTTGGGTCTCCCCGAAAAAGAAGTCACTAACAACGTGGGACTAACCTGGTCAACAAGGAATAAATAAATAATTAATTTCTTAAGCAAAGTCAGTATGAGACTGCCCGTCTTTCCTGACAAAAATTATTAGTACTGTTCCACAGGACTGTTTACCAAGGCCACTTCTTATTTCTCAGATAGGACAGTGAGAAGTAGACTATAAATAATCAGAAACACTGATGAATATAAAATTTATGTGGGAAGTAGGCTACAAATGATCAAATAAACCGATGCATGCAAAATGGATACCATAATTACTTAAACAAATGATGTCAAAATTCTCCAGGATGGCCTACAAAACTTCACACACCTAGTGCAGTGGCAATGACCTTAAGTTTAATGTCAGCAAATTACATCTATGACTTGGCAAAAAGTCATAAATTATGATTACAAAATAAAAGGTGATATAATTTAAAAAGAGAGCATGAGTAAAACCTAGGGACAAAACAGCAACTCTAGAGAGGCACTCATTCATTTGATCATTTGTATGAGTTCGACAAAGGTTTATAACCTTTATTTATTTACATCTTCATTTTGTATATAAAAAGCCATTCAACTTATCATATTGGACTTGCATGTTAAACATGTATCTCATACATACAAGCACACACATACACACATCTATAAAAAACTGAGCAGGATTTATCTGCCAAATACATGCCGTCTATAGCCCATCTAATTCTAAACAGCATGTTGAGTCCATTCAGACAGCTTACTGCTTCAACTTATTTCTGAATAAAATACTGCATTTAGTAGCCCTTGAACAACTCATGTAAAAGAATTTAAAAATGATGCTATGACTCTGCTAGAAAAAACAATTTTGGGATATGTTATTCAGAAAAGTTTCAGGAAAGTATAGCTGTGAAGTAAACTTAACTGTAATCGTACATGTTTGAATAGACCACTGTTGCAGTAGATGTTACTGTATGGGATGTAACCTGCCAACTGTATTGGAGGTTTGGCCAGTCTACAAAGCTTTGGGCACTTTCCTTACACACTGTACATCAACCCTTAATACAAGAGTACATGCTGGTATAAGAGGGACATACAAGTTAATCAAAAGGAAGAGGAGATTAAGAGAGATAGACAAATATTTTTTTCCTTTGAAAGGGAAATCTTTGACATCCCACTCTTTTCTTTAAGACACCCTGCCATTTTTTTTCTTGAATTATTTTTTGGCTTTAGTACGTAAAATTTAAATGGCTTTCAAAAGAAGGGCAACTCACTCCTTTGGTATTTGGAAACAGGAGACAGTGTTGTTTCACTCCTTACATCACTTTTCCCCTTTGTTCTAGTTTCATAAGATCAGTTGAAGAATTTCCAAAAACTGTTAAGATGAGCATTTAAAACTGAGCTTTTACACTATCAGGAAAGTTTTTTAGTCTTACCCAGGCATTCCTTTGATTTACTGAACCTGTAACAGCAACCCTACATATCACTTTCACTATGGAAGTACATTTAATAGAATGCTTAGTGACTTGGGTTGCAGCATTTAACACATCAAGTACATTGGATTCACTGCTTGAATTAGGTGGGTTAGGTAAAATTTGCTGCATAGTATCATAAAATGGATAACAGATTTTTTAGACATGTGAGTTTGCCAATTGACTACCCTAAATGCAAAGGCTGAACAGGTGAAGACTTTTGTCCCAAATGTACCAAAGGCATCACTGTCCTCATCTCCTGGGACATGATTAGAAGCAGAAAAAGTCTTGGAATCTATGTCCCCATCCAGAAATGTAAAAGCAGAGTCTTACACAGGATTTTTTACAGGAATTTATAGGAGAATCCATTAATAGTAGTTTGAAAACCATTTTCTGAGTTTCTGACGCCTTATCTTTTCACTTGAAAGTTCCTTCATTTTTGAGATTGTATCTCCAAAATATATTTCTTCATCTGGTCAACCTGAAGAAAAGGATGTTTTCAGATTCTGACTTACAAGGAAGAGGACAGGATAAATGGGAGGTGTAGTCCAATCCCTTCATATCAGATACGAAGAATACGTCTTCAGAAGAAGGGATTGATTCTCTTTCCGTTAAATGACATAGAAGCAGGAAGAGAAGGCTTGAGGGACTGGATGGCTTTAAATAAGACCTGTGCATAACTGTACTAATCTTTCTGGGAAACCTTCTGCATTCGAGGGGCAGAAAGAGGAGTTAAAAACTGTGCTCTTTTCCTAGGGGTGTCTAACCTTACTGTTTTAGGAGAGGTGACCATAAGCTGGAACTCCATAAGAAACACAGCACTGTCTTTCCTCATTAGTGCTCAGTTTATACCCATCTTGCCTTCAAAGGGAAGAGTACTCTTTTCAATGAGATCTGCTGGATGTATGTTCGGAAGGGACATGAAATGTTGCCAGAGTGCACCTGAGGGGCTGGACTAATGGTCCGAGATCTGCAAAGGTGCCTCAGTATAGCCATTAGTCCCAGATCTCAGAAAAGAGAAGTCCAAGATTTTTCAAAAACCTCTAATGACAGTATTTTTTATTTTTTTGCTGATGGAGGTGGTACTCTGAAAGGAAGTCTGATGCCATGGTCACATGTACCTTGATTGCTTGCAAGGAAGACTTTTAATAAATTTAACCTTGTCCTTGTAACTCTAAGAGTGAAAGAAAGGCAAATCTGATAGGACCTAACTTTGTGCTGTTCAGTTAAACAAAAACAGAAAAAAAATATATGTCCCTATAAGGAATCTGTCTACCCTAAAGATGATTTGCCCTTTCTGACAGACTTTTTTTAATATGATTTTTCCACATAAAAAGGAAGGTTTTTCCAACAGGAACACTTACCTGCCCAAAACAGTATCTGAAGCAGGCTGCTGATACTTACATCACTAAGCTGACTAGAAATCTGCATAAGTGTACACATAGCAAGAAAGTTCTGATTTTGAAATACCTATACATTCCTCTTACAAAAGAACCTACTCTCATGCAGATGCATGGTGCATGAGGATGTCACCCAAAGCTTTTTAAAATTGATAGATGCCCGATATCATTGCCAGGATTTGTCTCGCATATTGCGACTACAACAGTGATCTAATGAAGAACATTTGAAATTATATTTTGTTTTATATGGGTTATTAAGAAGTGGCCCCTGCCCAGTCAATAAAGGCAGTATCTGACACAGTTCTATATTATTAAACCAAAACATCCTTTTATTAACATCCACATAACACAGTCGACGTGTAGTGCAATCCTCATGTATGATACACTTTCCTGATATCCAGAAGGTTGAATATGTTTGTTTAGTTCTAGTCTTGTACATTAGGGCTTAGAGCAGTGCATGGAGTTATAGCCATGTCCACACAGCAATGTTTATTTCTTATAACCATTTTAAATACTCTGCCATCTATGCCTTCTACCTGGACTATACAAATACTTATATATGACCACAAATATCAACTTAATTGCAATACTCTCCTCCTGCACGGCATGGCTATTCTACTGCTCCTGATGGTTAATTATCTCTTTATAGGGGTTACTCAGCTTACTCTTGTGCTGGTAATTCTTGTTTCTTATTTGTTAACCTTCAATTCTTTTGTGCTTAGGGAAATGAAAGTTATGTACTTAGCATAACGCTAGATCCATACTGTCTTCTTCCATCCATATCAGCTTGTTGGTAATGTCTGATCTGACTGGATCATATGACAGCAATTTTCAGACTTTGGAGTCAAGCCTCAAGGTCTTCCTCATTCTCATACTACCCCTCCATCTTAACAGTTCCTTAGATCAAGTTTGACCCCCTACACAGATCGATCAACCAATGCCACTTAAACAATTGGAATTGACAGCAAAATGTAGTCAAAGACTGTAAATAAGACAAAGCTCTGGACAAGTCCATTGCAGTCAGCTGAGAGACTAAGATTGTGACAGTTTGGATAGGGGATAGAAGGGAATGTTGAGATGGATAGAAGACATCAGCCAAATGTCATGTTAAGTATATGCCTTTTGTAGCTGATGTATTTTCCATCTATCTCAACTTGTGGGACAGAGTGCTCAGCTACTAGAGATTCTGGAAGGATGTTTCGGAAAATGGTGGAGCCAAATGAAACCCTAGACCTCAACTGTAGGTCTAGCTTGTAATGGAAAACAAATGTGTGAACTGTAGACCAAGTAGCCACATCACAAATGTCATTAATAGATATGCTAGAGACGTTGCTATTCCTCTTGTAGAATGTGCTTTCAGCTTGTTAGGCAGTGAAAGTCCCGTGACCCAACAGACAAATGTGATGAATTCTTGCAACCACCTCGACAGAGTAACCTTTGAAACTGTGATCCTTAGAAAGACTGACAAAAAGATGGTCAGATTTCCTTAAGCCTTTTTTATGATACAAACAGAAACGTAACTGCCAAAGAACATCCAACAAATGTAGAAGGTATTCTTCTTGGTTTACAAAATAAAGGAAATATAAAGGTAGACAAATAGCTAGACTCGAGGAAGATTTGGTGGCAACCCTGGCAAGAAATTAGGATTTATTCGAAGAGACACTGTCTTTGTGAAAGATCAAATATGGTGGTTTACCAGATAAAGTTTGCAGTTCTGAAGTCCTTCTTGCCAAAGTAATAGCCACCAAGAACAGAGTTTTCCATGACAAGAATTTCAGATCAGTTGCAGGTATAAATGGAGGATAAGGGTTGCAATCTTTTCAGATACCCAAAGTGGACCTTTTCAGAGATTTTGCTGAACAAATCATACCCAAAACTACTGAAAAGATCTGATCTTCACTTGTTTGCCAAATAGTCTTATTCCCATAGCATTTGTGCAGCTTATGCTAGTTAATATATTAACTAGATGCTTCCGATACAAAATAATTGTTTAATGCAAATGTTAACAAAAACTTTGAAAATATTTTTTCTTAAAATATCATGACATCTGCCGGTTTTCATTTTTTTGAAGGTCATAATTCTCCAAATAGGAACTGTCCTACGTAGAGAGGAACAGGTGGTAACCACATGGAAGGTTTTGTCAAGGCGTGAACTAATATAGTAACATCACAAAATGGAATACAGAAGAAAAGTACCTCTCAAAAAAGCCTTAGAAAGTTTAAGAGACGCATTAGGGATCTGCTTTTCACCTATATAAAAATTTGAAATGGCTGTCAGTTGGACTAATTGTGGAGTAGCTGTCTGCCACATAAAAAAGGCCTGCAAGAAAGTCCAGAATGGAAGGTAAGGAAGCAGAGAAGGGGTCTACACCTTTGGCTGATGTTCAAATAGATAAACTTTCCTGATAGATTTCTGAGATGAGGATAAAATGTGAATGACACTGGACAAGAGGCTTGGAATTTCTGGCCATTAGTGGAAGAAGAGAAACCAAGCAGTTAAATTCAAGGAATTGATGTCTGGGTAAGGCTTGCCAGACAGGGATCCAGTAGCCATGGTGGGTACACCAGAGGAGGTCACAGGAAGGGGAACCATGTTTGAAGAGGCCAAAAGGGAGCGATGAGAATCACCTTCTACTCTGCTACTTTCTGCAGAAATATCAAGAGTCAAGGGTCAAGGGAGATGAGCATTAAAAAGACCAGGGGGCACAAGTGTGGTCCAAAGCATCCTTCAGGGACTGCTTCTCTTGGGAGATCAGAGCAAAGAAGCAACTGCATTTGGTGTTGGAGGCGGCCGCAGCAATGCTGGCCTCAGAGGTAAAGATCATGGTAGTCATTGTCTGACTGAAAGACCACACGTGGAGCAGAAGGATTGTTCTGCTTAACTTGTCCGCTACTACACTAGACCTCCTTGGGATACATAAGGAAGATGCTGCCTAATGCCAAACTCTCACGGCTTTCGAACAAAGTGGATACAAGAGGGTTTCTCCTTATTCGTTGCTGTATCAGACAACTGACACGTCTGTCTGGACAGTGATTACACCTGTGGGGAGGGAGCTCTTAAAGGCCTGCACTGCTAGGACGACTGCCCTCATAAGCTTCTGTAGAAGATCACATGCCTTGGAAAGTCTTTCCTTTGAAGCATCTCCCACACCCCAGAAGGGATGCGTCCATGGTCTCCATGGCTCCGAGGGCGGAAGAATGAAATGAACACCTACGGACACAAGAGGAAAGTTTGGCTACCACTGAATATGTTGTCTGAAAATCCCCATGCGTTTGACAGGAAAGTCCATCAGATGAGGAAGTATGGACTACTGGGCTTAGAGTTTGCTGTTATATCCTCCTGCAGAATCTAGAGTGAGGAACAAGGGTGACTGAAGCTGCCATAGAAGGATTTTGCTGGGAATTTGGTGAGATAGGACCTGTGAAGCTTGTTGTCAGAGAGACTAACCTTGACACTGGACGTTCAGCTATCTGTGAAGTGGTGTCCAGGTGGCATCCTATAAACTCTGTTGGTTTGGATAGGTGTTCGCTTGCACTTCTCCAGACTGAATGTGATTTATATGTTTGAGCACAACTGGAGCAAGAAGTCCCCAGCCTGAATTAACAGACCCCTCATGGCAGCAGTTATGAGCCAGTTGTCTAGTTAAGGAAACATCCGGAACCCCTGCAACCCAAGATATGCCGATACCACTGCCATGCACTATGTAAACACCAAGGGGGGTGTGGGGAGTCTGAAGGGTAGCACTTTGAATTGAAAATAACTGTCACCCAGATGAAAGTGAAGGAGTCTTCTGGACAGCCTCACTGTTTTGATGTGGTAGTTAGCATCCTGGAAAGTCCATTAAGGACATACAGTCATTCTTCCTCAGAAGATGCGATATGCACTGAAACATGACCATCTGAAAAGTAGTCTGTCTCACAAAATGGTTTAACTGACTGAGGTCCACAATGGGCTTGAGGTACCCATTTTTCTTTGGAACAAAAAAGAATCTTGAGTAGGCTCTTTGCTGGTCTTATGGGATCTACTAGATTACTCATCCCACAGTCTTGCAATTGCCTGGGATGCTGCCCATCTCTGTAGGGGGTGAGACCTCAATTAGGTTTCTTCGTGTCAGTACAAGGAGTGAATAAAAGGGAATCTAGTAGCCTCTGGTTATTACTCTCAGCACCCACAAGCCTACAGTGATGGCTGACCAGGCATAAGGGTACAGTGAGAAGCACCCTCCGAATGGCTCCACAGTGTGGCAGTCAGGCAACCTTACAGTAGTGCTTGAAAAGTCTTGTCTGCCAAAGGACCTTAAAACTCTTGGTTTTGCAGTCCATCTCTGCCTCTAGGATGATGCCCATTACTGATATTCCCCCTTGCACCTGGGTGGGTCTGATTCCAAGAGTGTCTTGCACAAAACTCTGATATTTTCATAATTATAGTCACTTCCTTCCTGCCCTTTTGTTTCCAAGGAAAGGACCTTTGTGAGTGGAGAAGCAGATGCAGATGACGAATAGTGTTTTGCTGTCTTGTTCACTCCTAGTGATTGTGGACCTTTCAAAAGGGATGTTCAGAGAGAACGTATTGAAGTTTTCTCCAAAACACAAAGATGCTTCCAGGCATGCTGGTGTATATCAATGCAGGTGTCTCCTGCAGAAGATGCATTACGTTCATACTCCGCAAGCGACCTCAAGTCTATCTGGAGCCAAATGCTCCAAAGGGACATGATAATGTGGAATGATAGAGACTTCAGAAACCTCAGAGGGTCAGGCTGGATCTGAACACAGGTGGGGTCACTTCTTCTCTCAAAATAAAGAGAACGCTCTCAAACACTTTGAATGTCACAGCTTGTCCTGGAGGAGTTCTTCTGGGATCCAAGAACTCAGACAAGAGGACCCTTGTGAGTTGCTGCTTGCCTCGGATCCAAAGTTGTGACTGCAACTGCTATCAACAGCCAAAGCACCAAGGGTAAGGGATGGATCCAACAACTTAGGAATTGACCCTGACTTCCATGCCCAGACACAAAGCTTTTGGCTCCAGGACGTCCCAGGGATCTGACACTGTTGGAGTTGAGCATGTGGGAGATACAATCAGAGTTTAAAATGTACAAACTGCTGGCACATATAGAGGGACCTCATGGGAAGCACTATGATCCAAAACTGTCAGAGCCGAAGGTCAGATAAAAGAAGGAGAAACTAAGTGAGGTGTGGAGTGACCTTGCCCCAATAACCCCTGGAGAGGAAATGCAGGAAGGATGCTATCTGGATCTGCATCCTAAGAAACTTCCATACCACTCTGTCTGCTTCTGTTTCAAAAAGCACTCTTCAATGACCACATGGACCTGAGAGATGACAAGGGCAGCCTGGAGCACCTATGGAAAGGTCTTCTCTGCACTCAGGGCAGACAACTGAAGCTGTGGAAGCATCAGCTCCAGAGAGAAACACAGCTCCAAGATAACCTGAGTTATCAGTGAATGGCTGGAATTTAAGTCTGACCCTAACAGGAAGGAGGTTGCATGACATGAAGGTTTAGGTGCTTTCAATACAGGAACCAAGGAATCTGACGGATCCAGAGACCTTTTTCAACAAACTGATAGACAGCTCTTTTGATTTGATCCCTTTGTCTTCACCTTTCTCTCTTCTTTTTCCTTCTGGTTTTCCATAGAACTTCCTTTTTGACCTGTCATGGGGCCTCTCTGAGGGTTTCTTAAGGAAAGGAAAGTTAGACTAAGAAGAAGCCAATTCACCCATGGTGGCAGGAAGAAGGCCTTCATGGACCAACTCTGAATAGCAGTCAGAAAAGGTTCATGGCTCAAAGGATGAAAAAATACTGCAGACTTCCTACATTTGAGAAATCTCTAAGCAAAAGATGCTTCAAGTATGAAGATTTTGGGGAGGAATTTTATGCTCTCTAGCAGGTTATTTTTTGAAACCAGTAGCCTTGTCAGCCATTTCCCAAGCTATACAAAACAGAAATACAAACAACTACATGCTACAAGAAAAACTATAACTAGCACACAGTGCAACCTCTTAAAACTGCAAGGTCACAAGAATTTCAAAAAACACATTACAGTAAAGGGCTCTTCTGTTTTTTTTTTATTTTTTGGAAAGGGAGAAACCATTGAGAAAAGGTGGAAAGTGCCCAACTCTAATAAAACACAAACTGCAAAGAATCAACACATGCAGCAGAGAAAGCAATGAAACTTAAATTTAACATCAAGACAAATGCAATAACAATCTGAAAGGCACAAAAAGCACTTATATGATCACCACAACTAGAAAAAAGAAAAAAAGAAATGAAAGCACCGAGCTACGGGACTCTCTCTGATTGCTTCAAGTGGCAAACAAGATCTACAGAATAGTTATGATGGAAGGGGCAGGAGCCTGAGCTTTGAATCTAAAGAATGAAAGGTGCTGGCATCATATCTGGCTGGATTTGACATACCCACAAGTAGAGAAAGATGGAAAAGACAACGCTGGAACTAAGCTGGTTTATTTACAGGTTTAGGTTTGACCATCAAATCTCATCAGACCTGCCTCACATCCTTCAGACTGATTCTTTGCTGTATTCTCCACTTCACTCTTGTTCTTCTGCCCCCCCACCTTCCCGTTTTCATCTCTTTTTTAGTCAATTATGTTACCATTTCTTCCACCTCTAACATTGAGAGGTTGTTTTTGCTTCTGCTCTTTTGTAACTTTTTGCCCTACTTTTATAATTACCACTACCAACTCTTAACATGCTCCTGGGAACTGACTGCTTGTCCACAACAAAAACAGTTTTGTTAACAGCATTTCCACTCCAACCACATCCTTCAAAAGTCTCAATTTCTCCTTCTGCCCATTCCAACCTTACTTTAGTTAATTCTGCATGTGCTTTCAGTTAGACATTTTCACTGACAACCTGTTGTAGGCCTGTAGAATATACCTTGTCCAATCTATTCCTATGATTATTTAGTTTTTCTTGGAGGGTTTGTTTCACTTCCAGAATCACATTCCAAACTGTGGTGACAGTTACCTCCTGCTAAGGGCCTTTCCTCTCAGCCTCACTGTTCCTCTTCCTTCTGAGCCTATGTTTCTTCCTTTATTTTTACTCGACATTCACCAGTCGTATAGTTCATTTTTCTGTTTGTGTTTATTAATCTTCTGGAGTATTGTCAGTCATTTTTTTTTTCTATTTTACAGTACTTCTTGAGTAGCTGAGGAGCTACACTTTT
This sequence comes from Protopterus annectens, assembly GCF_019279795.1. NCBI lineage: Eukaryota > Metazoa > Chordata > Ceratodontiformes > Protopteridae > Protopterus > Protopterus annectens. The sequence goes on along the minus strand of NC_056731.1, from coordinate 1,523,457,242 downwards.
TACTGCTGTGTAGTGGGCTACCCTACTGAAGGCCTGACATAGTTCTATGTGAAAGTCTATGCCAGGAGTACCCGGAACACACCATTAGGGGAGCTAACACCAGATCGGGGAGCCAAATAGTGAAAACAACTACCGATAACAGCTTTTGTCAGATGCTCAACAGGTAGCACACCTTTGGTGGAGAGGGGTGTGGTTTCTACTCCCACACCAGGAAGCCGGATTGCAGACACCACAGTGCAGGGGGGGGGGGGGTTGCTGCACTCCTGAGTGTGTCATTCTTTGGATGAGAAGTTAAATCAAGGCCCCATCTGCCTGAGCTGGTGGTTGTAAAAGATCCCACGGCACCTACTGAAAAGAGTAGGGTGCTTTATTCCTATGCAAAAAGACCTCTCATTTATAAAACATTTACATATTTACAAATATACAGATATACAAATCTGTTTATACATATTCACAATTTGCTTTACAATCATAAATTTTCACCCCTAACAACCCCCACTCCATCTGATTTTACTTAATATTGTTGCTAAAATCCATTTACCATTAAACAGTTTAATTTATTCTTTCATTCTATACAACCCAAATAACATAACTTTTTATCCGTTCTTTTAACATATTTTTTACTTCTATTCTTATATCCATATTAAATCATATCCATGTTTATTTTATCTACTACTTTTACATTTTCAAAAAAAAAAGCTTCTTCACATAGTTTTTCCCATAACATTTTATTCTTTTTACATTCCAAAACGCATGCTCCGTAGTTGTTGTTTCTTGTTAATGTAAACATATTCTATCACTTTTCTTTTTATATGGAATATTTCCTTTTACTGGCAATTTATCTATTACCAGTCTCGACAAAAAAATCTTGACATTCTATTTTCTGATTATACCATGTGCTTTTAATTATAGCTTTGTTTTCATCGGTTAGATTTTCCCATGGTTTTACATAGTAATCTTTTATCATTACATTCTTATATTATACTTTTCTATCTTCTATATCACCAATTTTTATTTTCCACAAAAATATTTTTTTCTTGATAACATTTTATTTCTTCATTTTTACACTCCCCCTCTTTTACTCTTTTTACCACAATCCAACATATTTATATTTATACAATTTTACTACTAATCCCTCATCTTTTTCATTTATAAGTTCATAGGAGATTACTATTCTAACTGCCTTAAGGACCTTTACAAACTGAGCCAATATAACCCAATTTTACCCAATATATATGGCCCCATAGGGGCAATAGGATGGCATGAATTTGTGCCTGTGCATTGAGTATCTTACAGATTGTCCCTGTCCACAAGGGACCATAGGCAGTACCCCAGGTGTGAATTTGCAATTCCCTATACATTGATCCAAACTGCTTTTGAAGAGAGCCAGGGAAGGGCTCTGCTTAACATGAATAGGAAGCTCTGTTCCAAAGAAGGGCAATCTCTGAGACAGACATCTGTCACTCCAGCATGCTTTTTTTGAGTCATTAAGTTTATATCACTAGATTGTGTGACTCTTGTGCTATTCAACTTGCAGATGTGTAGCAGTTCCATCAGGGCTGGATTCGTGAGTATCTCGTAGGTCAGGTATAGGTCACCCCTTTACAGTTGGTATGAGACAGAGTAAAGGGATAGGGCTTTTAGTCTATCCCCAAAGTTCGTGTTTATACCCTGTATTTTCTTTGTGAAGAACCTCTGAGGTCGCTCCATCTGCAGTAAGTGCCTTGTCAAGTACATGACAGATGGTGCACTGTACTCGATTATTGGTCTAATGAGGAGCGAGTACAGCAGGATTACAATTTCCCTGTCTCTGTATGCCATACCTTTACTTACAAGTTGTGCCACATAAAAGGATTTCTTCACCACTGTACAAATATGGCGGTGAATGTTCAGGCTACTATTTCTCTGCATACCTAGATCTCTCACCTCTGAGACCACTCTAAGGGGCATGCCATTGATGATGTAATTTGCATGAGTATTTGACTTCCCAAAGGGTATGACAATGCATTTAGCTTTAGGCCATGGTTGTGGCACCAATCATTTGTCTGAGCTAGATGCTCCTGAAGGATATCTACATCACGGGGGGATTCAATAATTGCCTCCAGCTTGAGTCATCAGCAAACTTTGTCACCTAGAGGCCTTCCACATTTGCCTTGACTTAAGAGAAGGACATTCTGAACAGGAGTGGTCCCAGTACTGAGCCCTGTGGCACACCACTAGTAAATGGCCACTTACTGGATCTGGATTAACCCACTTTAACCACATGTACTGTCTGTGAGCCAAATGGTTATCCGTTTGATGACATATGGATTTATGCCCAGTTTTGTCAGTTATAATACCAGAGTAGGGAATTGTGTCAAATGCCTTGGACAGGTTGAAATAAGAGTCTCAAAAAACTGCAGCTTTACTCCGTTGCATATCGCCTACTCAGAGGCGATCTCTGCCTAACACACAAAGCTATGTCAAACCCAGAGCTTTTAGACATGCTCCACTTTAAGAAATCCCAATCCCTACGAGCTACATGCTCTAGGGACCGAACCCTTGTCACCACAATAAACAGAACATGCTGGAGGGATAGATTCCTGTCCCAGAGACTTCCCATACTCTGGAACAAACTACATATCTATATCAAACAGAGCTCCTCATTAGCACTCTTCAAGAAAAATCTTGATGATTGGCTGGGAAATAAGAAATTCACCCCAGGGATCACTTCTGTGGCTCTGCTCCACAGTGGCACAGAAAAATAATTTTCTTGGGTGGCGAAAGCCAGGGTACCTTTGGCTAGGCTTATATAGGCCCTAGGGCCAATAGCCTAGTGCTTACCTATGAACCTATGCACTATTTTACCCTCATCCATCGCCTTAGTGACCTTCTCAACAAGAACCACCAGATTCAGTAGGCATGACCCACCCTTGACAAAGCCGAATTGGGTCAGGTCCAGTGTTTGGGGTCTCCTATGTCATGATTTATCAGGTCCATGAATATTCTTACCATGGACTTAAATACATGACTAACACTTTCTACAAATTTAATGAAGCAGCATATAACACTGTGTTAAATTAACCCTAAACCTCCCCCCTCTTTATTTACATACAAAACTCTTTTTTCTGGGTTTAATCTAGAACCCCATATAAATGAAAAAAAAAACATCTGCAAGAATTCCTTTTCAAATACTGTTGGCAACATAAATATACTTGCTAGGTATATTTTCCCATCAGTACGGAATTTATCAAGTAAGCCTTTTTTTCTGAATGATAACTTATAAGTTCTCCAGAAATGACAAGTTTGTTTTATTCTCTATTGTTTTTTTTTCCACTGAATTCTACTGATACCTTTATTCCCAAAGCAAATAATGAATTTTAACCACAACGGTCTTCCTTCTTATTTGCCTGAAAAAAAAAAGTGCATATTTTGCTACAAATTCAAATACCAAATGTTTTTAAGAGGGACTCGCAACAGATTTTAAGAATATCCTAACCTACTAAACACCAGCGGAAACAGGCAGGGTAGGTCATGTGTAATTTTTTACATGCTTAGTACTTGAATGTTAAAAAACAGAAGCAGAGGACTCAGTCATTCGTAGTTTATTCAAAAAGCAGAATGTAAAAGCACAAAGCTTTTGAGTTGCATCAACTCTTTCTCACTGCATTGAGAAAGAATTGATGCAACTTGAAAACGTTGTGCTTTTACATTCTGCTTTTCGAATAAACTACAAACGATTGAGTTCTCTGCTTCTTCTGTTTTTTGTCTTTTGGACATTTTGCTATTTGGGGCTCAAGGTTGGTACCTGTGACTTGTTTTTGTATAGTACTTGAATGTTGTTAGACCTGCTAGGATTAAGCAGGTAAATTCCTACCAGCTTTTTTTTTCTTTCACCATCTTAAAGGGACAAACTTTTTTTTACTGATCAAATTTTATACCTAGGCACAGAAATTTAATTAATTGTAAAATATATACACCCTATCCTTACTACATTACCTAAACCTTTACTTTTCTCTTTATTTAAAGACATCTCCTAACAACTCTAGACACTCCTTTGTGGAAATTACTTCTTTTATCCAAATTTTATTTGCAATTATTACAATGTCTTTCTAATTGCCTTCTATCTTCTTTCTTCCATATGAATAAGTATTCCACAACATAATTCTTTATAAATAAAATCTTCATTTAACAATTCATTCAAAATCTTTAAAAAAGTATTTTCCCAATCCCTTGAATTTTTATAGATTTCATATCCTATTCCATCTGATCCCTGAAGTCGAATCTATATTTACTTGTCCTAATACTTTACTTTATCTAGCTCATTTAAAGAAATCTCATTTTTCAATTAACTTCCTTACTTTCCATGGTTTTTCACTCCCTTCTTTTTTCTTTAAACATTTATTGTACATATTGTATTACACTATTCATAAACTTTTCCTGAGTTCTTATTTCTTTTACATTTTTTTTCTTTCATTATACTACCATCGTCCTTTACTGATCAGCTTAAGCAACTCAATACTTTTCTTTTTCCTTGTAAAAAAATACCTTTGCTTATATAATTATTGTATTTTTCTTGACTTCTTTCATATACTTTTTGTCAAATTACTTTCCATCATGTTCTAAATTTTCCAATGCATCGTTATGTTTTTATATTTTTCTTTTTGTTTTTCTCACATCATGTCACTGTAAAAAAAAAATGTATATTTTCTTTAAATATCAACCACCATTCAGACCACTATTTATAAAACATTCTCATAGTAATACGATCTTTCCATAACTGTATTACTAATCTCTTTCCTTCTTCATTCCATTCTCTCATTTATCCTTTTGAATCCTTTGCCTATTTTTATATATTCTTTGTTTTCCATTATCTCTAGCCATAGTGCAAGATGATCAGAAAATCATGTTTCAAGTACGTCTCCTTCTCCTATATATAAACCTTCTGATATGCTAAAATGATCCATTTCAGTTCTATACATACCCCTTCCGAAAGATACACACACACACACACAAACACCTTTTTTAAGTCCATGAATTTGTGTCCTAAAGTTTTAAATTACATCTTATAATTTCCAACACTTTTCTAATATCTTCTTCTTTCGGCTGCTCCCGTTAGGGGTCGCCGCAGCAGATCAACTGTTCCCATTTCTTCCTGTCCTCTGCATCTTGCTCTGTCACACCAACCACCTGCATGTCCTCTCTCACCACATCCATAAACCTTATCTTACGCCTTCCTCTTTTCCTGTTACCTGGTAGCTTCATCCTTAGCATCTTTTTCCCAATATACTCTGCATCCCTCCTCAGCACATGTCCAAACCAACATAATCTTGCCTCTCTGGCTTTGTCTCCAAACCTTCCAACCTGGGCTGACCCTCTACTATACTTATTCCTAATCCTGTCCATCCTCGTCACAACCAGTGCAAATCTTAACATCTTCAACTCTGCCACGTCAAGCTCTTTTTGTCAATGCCACTGTCTCCAACCCATATAACATAGCTGGTCTCACTACCCTCTTGTAGACCTTCCCTTTCACTCTTACTGGTAATAGTCTGTCACAAATCACTCCTGACACTCTTCTCCACCTACTCCATCCTGCCTTTACTCTCTTCTTCACCTCTCTTCCACACTCACCATTACTCTGAACTGCTGATCCCAAGTACTTAAACTCATCCACCTTTGCCACCTCTACTCCCTGCATCCTCACCATTCCTCTATCCTCCCTCTCATTCACACACATATATTTTGTCTTAGTCCTGCTGACCTTCATTCCTCTTCTCTCTAGAGCATATCTCCACCTCTCCAGGGTCTCCTCCACTTGTTCCCTACTCTCACTACAGATCACAATGTCATCTGCAAACATCATAGTCCACGGGGACTCCTGTCTGATCTCGTCTGTCAACCTGTCCATCACCATTGCAAATAAGAAAGGGCTCAGAGTTGATCCTTGATGTAATCCCATCTCCACCTTATACGCATCCATCACTCCCACCGCAGACCTCACCGCTGTCACACTACCCTCGTACATATCCTGTACCACTCTTACATACTTCTCTGACACTCCCGACTTCCTCATACAATACCACAACTCCTCTCTAAGCACCCTGTCATATGCTTTCTCTAAATCTACAGACACAATGCAACTCCTTCTGACCTTCTCTGTACTTCTCCACCAACACTCTCAGAACAAGCATTGCATCTGTGCTCTTTCCTTGCATGAAATCATACTGCTGATCACTAATCATCACCTCCCTCCTTAACCTAGCTTCCACTACTCTTTCCCATAACTTCATGCTATGACTGATCAGTTTAATCCCTCTGTAGTTACTACAGCTCTGCACATCACCCTTTCTAATATAATTTCCTTTATTTTTACACTTGCCTTTTAAACCATTAAAGTCTCCTGTAATTATAATATTCATATTTATTGCTACATAGTCTAAAATCTGATGAATTAACCTTTCCTTTCTTTAAAATTCACATAAGCATATAATTTTACATACTTATACTTTCTATTTTAAATCTTCAGTGGTTTATCTTCCCAATTTTTAAGGTTACATCTAATATCCTTACTCTATTGCTACAGAATACATCCATTCCAGAACATCTCCCATTTCCCCAAATTCTAGATGATCTTTCCTCCCCACTGTTTCTCTGTCTGCAGTCTTTTTTCTTTGTTAAAAATCTTGTCTTTAGATCACATGTACTGCTCAACTCCAAAATCTCACTTTGTCTTACTAGATTCTTAATACTATTCACATTTACCTAAAACACACTAAAATTTTCATTTTCCTTTTTCCTTAGATTCACAGTTTCATAAGTTTACAGCTAATTACTAGACTAGCTTTCTTAATAGGCCATTCTAAGTCTAGCCAACTTCCCTCCCCAAGATGAAAATCAAACACTGTACTTTGTGTCTGTGAGTCAAACATCTTAATCTTTATATCAATCCCTATTACTTGTATATATTCTGAAGAAGTTCGTCATATCGGACGAAACCTGGGTTAATTCGTGTTGTGCTTTACTTGTGTCTTCACAATAAATCATCCATTATTGCTGTGGTATTCGATTCATCTTTACTTCTACAGCGTGGATTATTACATTGTGAGTGAGTTTGCTGCGGCATTACCTGGGTGTTTGGACTCCTTGGTCCTTTTTGGTAAAAGTTATACTTGTATATATTCTTTTTCATCCATTACCTTTTATTTTAAGTACTTATCCCTTTAAATTTTCTTTTTCTTTCTTTGCCCTTTACAAAGAGATTTTTTCTTTTACTACCTCCCAATTTATGTCTTCATCACTTATTTCAGAACCTTATTCTATGTTCCCTCTTATTTTTTCTCATCTATTTTTTCTATTTCTACTACTTCTAAAATCTCTGTTGATTTTTCTTTCTTTTTCATTATTCTGATTTTGAATTTTGCAATCTATCCATAAATGTCTAACTTCGTTGCATTTATAACATTCCAATTCACATTTTTTGCATCATGTCCCATTTCCCCAAACAATAACATTTTCCTTTGTCACAGTTACTTATCAAATGTCCACTTCCACACAAAAAAAATATTTTGGGCTGTCCCCAGTATTTTATGACACCTTTATTCCACTCCACATTTATCATGCATGGTATATGTATACTTTTTTCTCTTTCTATTTTTAGCATAATATTACAATCCCAGCAACCAGTCCATAAACTTTTTTGTCAAACTTTTGCAATGTCCAGTGCTTCTTTACATAAAGTTTTCCAGTGTCCTTTCAATGTCATTCTAACTCTGAAACTGTACATGCATTTTCTTTGTTTGCCTGTTAAATGCTATTACCACAAAGATTCCATGGGTTACGGTGTTTCTTTTTCACATTTTCCTAGAAAATTTTCCATTGAAAAAACAGTCTCAAATATGTCACAAAAATGCCTCTGTTAAAAATAAATGCTTTTACCTCGTGATTTTACACCCAAAGGAGCTATTAAATTGTCTCACACGTCATATCTGTCCATGCCTCTGTATTCTTTACTTTGAATCTTTACCATCGACTTCTGTTTTTCATTTTCTTCGACTTTCTTTTCTGATACTCCATTTTTGCCTTCTACTTTCTCTGCATATGTTTTCTTTTCTATCTCATCACTATTCTTCAGGACTGTTTCCGCATCTTTCCTTTTAATTTTTGCCATAATGCTCCACCCCAGGAAACATCTCCTTCATTTTCTGACTCACTTTGCATCACCATTTCCTTAACTAAATCATCCCACAACCGTCCCAACTGAAGGGCTGTAATTATGCATCCATCATTTGCTGACTCATCTCCATCAAACAGATTAAGATTTCTTTGAAATATCTCCTCAGAATCCTGCATATATTCTCCAGTCTTAATATTTGCTTTTTCTCCATTTCTTTCACCACTCCATCTCCTTCTCTCTCCATCTGGCTTCCCTGTTTCTCTGGGCTGCCTCTGCGCCCGGAAGAAAAACAGGAAGTGTTCTTGCAAAATGGGTCCCAAATTTCCCCTAACAGTATAAATACTACCTTAGGTATCCAATGAAATGAGGCTCTTTGCCTAGTGGGACTAACCTGATCAACAAAGGATAATCAAAAAAAAATAAATAAATAATAGGCAGTAAATGAAAAAGTGGCAGATACATTACACAACAACCTCTAAGATTAGGGAATAAATCTCCCCTTTGAATTTGGGGTCATCTGTTATTAACTTCTCTCAAAAACATTTCCATATATATAAAGAAAGTATACAGTCTCAAAGGGGTCCAATAATCAAGTTTCTTGAAGGCCAAAAACTCACATCTTGAAAATCAAACCTATGAACCTGCTGTGTATGTGGAATATATCATGGATTTATTTGTGGTTTCTGACCAATAAAAATGTTAACCCATCTTACAGTGCAATGCAATTAGATTTTTTTTGTTTTGTTTTTTGCAGCTCTTGACAGCCACAAAATCAAAATGCATCATGTACTATCATGCTTTACCCAAAGTACACTTTAAAGTTATCTTTCTAAAACAGACTTTAAAAAGAAGCATGAAGCAGACTGTACTTAATGGACCAGCATAACTGTGTGTGTGTGTGTGTGTGTGTGTGTGTGTGTGTGTGTGTGTGTGTGTGTGTGTGTGTGTGTGTGTGTGTGTGTGTGTTAACCCAGTCTCACTTTTCTGACTCTTACAGAAAATCTGTTTAAATATAATATACTTATGTGCTAGTGATGAGAACATCTTGTTTTATAATTATTCAGAGGATAGTTTAAATAAAGGTGGCTGCTTAGTTTATTTTTATCATTTTTTCCACAGTCAGCATTAAAGGCTATCCTTATGATGCAGCTCAAATTACAATAAAATATTACTATCATTTTTTCTACCAAAAACGGAGTAGTACACTGATTATTCACCATCCGTTTCATTGTAAAAGACAAATCTTTCAGACCCACCACTTATGAAACCACTTGTGTGTGTGCATTTGAAAAAATATTCCCATTGTCTGTGTAATTTTCAAGGTGATAAACAGCAGCCAATTAAGCATCACAAATCTGACATGAATAATGTGCAGTTCATCAATAAAGAAATAACTAATGACTTCAATAAGGTGCAGTTCAATTTAACAATCACGGGATTACCTTTAAATGACTGTCTTTCGTAAGAGAAACTCTGACATTGGGTTCAGAAGAAGGATTCCCCCACTGATCACATAACTGGACAATAAGAGGCTGGGTTAGATGTTTTCCACTGACAATTGAAATCGGCTGTCAAACATAGGAAGAAAAGCAGAAGAAAAAAAATGAAACATCAGTGTAAACAGAGAAGAGGAACAATGTACATAAAACGAACTGCTATGACTTTCTGGGAGGTCAGAGTTGACAACAGACACATTAAATGCAAAATAGCCAGAGTCCTAATAAAAGCAAATACAATGGCATTCTAAAGCATGAAATGCTTCAGTTAAATGCCCTTTCCATTTGTACATGCACTGATCAAAATGTCACACATGCCTCAAGTGTCTTACTGCTTACTGGATTTATAAAACGTGTACTGCAGAAAAAAATACATCAGAAATAAATCGAAGTAACAACGAAATGCAATTACACAAAAACATCAAACGCAGTCCCCAGAAGCATACTGCTATTGCATATGGCCCCCAGTTCAACAATGTTTAGACAGTAGAGAATACCTCTCAACCTCTTAGAGCAAGAATTAGGAACAAAGTCAAAAATAATGACAGGCTAAGGTCTAAAATCAGGGTAGATTTTAAAAACTTGTCTTACATACTTAAAAAGTTGCTGGAATAACAGGTTTTGGATTGTCATTTATTTTTTTGATTTCTTTGACTGTAATCCTCAATTTGACAGTAAAAATGACTGGGAATAAGACAAAAAATAAGAGAAAAATCAGAAAGAGTTGAGAGCCATGCTGTGGAGTTAACTGGAAATAGGTGTGACATAGTTAAGTGGCACTAATATTAAGTAAGGGAGCACAGAATATTTAAAATAAATAATAAAATAAAATTATATACTTTTCTGGCAAACAAGTATGAAATAAGTATTTTTGTGTGTGTGTGTGTGGGGGGGGGGGTGACTGAAAGGCAGGGATGCAATTTATATGTACGTGTGTGTGTTTTGCAGTTCCCCGTTTCACTTGCACCATGCTGCATGTGGTGATCAAATAGATATGTACCATTTACATCAACACAGAAGATTACTATTTTTGAGCACTGGACTGCAGTAGTATGTTTGTGTAGTGCTACCTACTATCATCTTAAAATTTTAAACATTACTTCAGACAGTTAAAAAATCACCGATCCATCAAATGAAGTGCCCAATTTTGCAGAATGACTAGGATTTGTCTCAAACTTTTGCTGCATTCCTCATTAAATGTTTAGCTTTTCTGGTAAACTACTGAAAATTGCAGTCTGCCAATAATGTCAGACATTAAGAATTTTACACTTAATAGTTGATTTTGTTTTGTTTCAGAAAGTGCATGCTGAGGCAAAACTGTTGTCCTAGTAACTTTTTAACATCTCTGATTTCTGTCCTCTCTCAATCATACTTCGTACCATTCAGAAAACACATGTTGATAGAAAACCTGTTGTTCTGTTTAACAATATAATCGCCATGATCGTGTCCTTTCATATGGCTTCCCAGTCGCAAGCAAGTTGTTTCGCTGGTGAACTGCTGAAGATTAGAGTCAATGCACAGTGATATAAAAACCTGTTGTTCTTTTAAATTTTTAAGTGAATTAAAACAAAAATCAACCTTCACGCACATCACAGACTGGCCTTTGTATTGACATAAGAGAACCCAGCACTGCATTCATGACCACAACTTACACGTGGTCTAGTGCTCTCCATTACTGTCCTGTTTTGAAATATATGCACACACACACACACACACACACACACACACACACAAAACACTTTTTATTACTTCCTATAAAACAAAGTTGTCATCAGCTTTCCATTTCTTTACATGAACCACAGTCTTCTTTATGAACAATATAGTATCTTCGTGGCTACTTTGTTCTCTTCTCTTTTGACAAAGGTACGAATAAAGCACCGTCTGAAAAGTGAGCATAATATAACTCAGTACTCAGATTAAATGCCAGTAAAACTACCATTGTCATGCTACTGTCTGCCCTCCAATCAGGTTTAATGACACAAAAGGAGAAACCTTCAACATTCAGCTAAACAAGGAATTAAAAGCAATAAAGTGCACAAAGGTCTTTGATCTTCAGAAAGAAGTTTACTTCACTCACCAGTACAATGAAAAGGTACACAGAAAAATGCATTTACATTTTTTTCACATACACTTCGAGTCTCATCCACTACAATACTGATAAAGTAGAAACATGCTCTTGATTATAGGAGGAGGTTACTTGGCTAATGGTCCTAGGGCCTTTAGAAGCCCAGCCATGTAAAAACCTGCATACTCTTATTTACCATAGTAAGACTGTCGTCATTAGCAGAGCGATTCTATGATCAGCATCAAATGCCCCTGTCCATGAGGGACAGTGGTGTCACCCCAGAGTAAATTTGTAGTCACCCATCCAAATGTCAAGGCTGCACTTAAATAGGGTCATTGAGGAGCTCTGCTTCACGTGAAGTGGGAGCATATTCCAGAGGAGCTGCAATCTGTGGGAAATATCTCTCTCCAACATGTTTTGTTAATGCCACAGGCTAGGCTGAGATACCTGGAGTGAGTGACTCTTGTCAATTTGATTTGCGGATGTACAGCATTTCCATTAGGGCAGGGTCAGAGACTGCTCTGTAGGCCAGGCACAAGTCGCCTCTCGGCAGCCTGTATACAGAGTACAATGACAGGGCTTTTAGTCTTTTCTTGTAGGTCATGTTTTGCAGGCCCTGGAATCTCCTGGTTAGAAACCTCTGTGATTTCTCCAGTTGCTGCAGATGTCTGACGAGGTATAAGGGAAGCATTGCACTCAATTAGTGGTTTGATAAGGGTCGAGTACAGCTGAGTTATAACTTCTTTAGTCTTGTATGCACTGCCCCTTATTTATGAGATGTGCACTGTAAAAGGCTTTCCCTACCACTGTGGACACATGATGGTTGAAGTTTAGAATGCTATGAACCTGTGTTCCCAAGTCTCGCACCACTGGATATGAGCCTAGAGGGGTGCTGTTATATCAGAATTTGCAGGAGCTGCTTCTTTGCCAAAGGGGATAATGACATATTTTTTGCATTTAGTTTTAGCCCATGACTTTGGCGCCAATCATTTCTCAGCAGAAAATTATCAGCAAATTATCACAGCAAGTGTTGAAATACTTCTCCACTGTCTGTTAAGACATAAAATTATACGGCGAGTTAGACTGGCTGAACATTAGTGCAACACAGAGTAGTTGACAAAATATATCACTTGTGATTTTAACTGCTTCAGAAATGCAGTTGCTTTGCCTCTTTTGTCTCACATACCATTTGCTACATACACCATCAATGGCAAGATAATTTTATCAAATGCTTTCTCAGCACGATTAATGCAAGATAAAGAAAATGTGTTCTGACTGTATTTAAATAATGTAATACCTTAATACCCACTGCTCCAAGTCAGCTTATACCATTTTGAAATAAAGTGAGCATAGACGAAAATGCAGGATGTAAAGCAAATCTTCCACAGAGGAGCACAAAGTTATTACTTTAAACAAATAATTAATGACTATGTTAAGTTGTTATGCAGAGCAGTCTAAGTTATCCCAGTTATTCTGCCTAACATGACAGCCCTGTGCTTTCACACTAGGATAGGCACATCATTTTCCATTGCATTCTCTGTACTGATCCTATCAAGAAGACTACACGTGGCACAGTTATGACATTTTTCTAAAACATGGATTTAAATTATATCGTCTAGTGCAATACACTTGTAGGTTGACCTAATTGGTAAAATTCAGTGCGTCTCTCTCTAAACCACTTCTCTGAAGATTCTTGCTGGTTTACCATTACAGAAGGTTCCACTTAAAAATGATCTGCTCTCAGTAAATTTATGTCATCTTTCAGGATTACAATGTTATGCAGTTACCATAATTTTAGATTTTCAAGATCTATTTCCATCCTTTGCAATAACAGGACTGACACACAGCCAGTAATTGCTCTGCACTTCTTCAGCCCTCTGTGGCTCAAATCTCCTCTTACTGCTTCAATAACGTGCCACACTTCCCTTCCCTTCAGGATAGATTTGCTCTAGGATATCCACTTAGTCAAAATCAAGTATACAACACTCTAAGAAACTATTCTTCCCACATCCCCAACTGTAACAATTTGTAAGGAGATTTGCGCTGTTGGATGGGTATGTTGAAGACTGGAGTGGATCATGGAATATCTAGCATTATATTAAATAAGTAATTTTTCTATCTTACATGATCCATTCCATCCACTTCAACAGAATACTCCAGCTTCTCCTCTTAGATAGCATCATGACAGAACACCATCACAGCCCCAAAAGTTAACCTGGATCTTGAGATCTCATCCAGCTTGTAGTGTCTTACAAAGGTAAGCAGAGAAGCCCAAATTGCAACACTACAAATATCAAAAGAAGAAGGGAAGTAGCCATCATCTTTGAACAACATTTTGAATAACTTCTGGTCCTATTAGTAACGTTTTAATATTATAGTTTGCACAGCAGTAAATGATACATTCAGACAGCCACTTGGATGATGCAGCTTTGGACTTCTTCTTTGAATCTACTTGGGCAAAAGAAACAAAAAGCTGATCATCTTTCATCTGACTCTAGTTTTTTGTCTAAATAAAAATATAACTTAATGAATATAAAGACAATGCAATAAACATACTCTTAGGTTTGAATATTGAATATTGGGGGGGGGGGTGGCCTAATGGTTAAGGTGTTTGCCTTACAAACACAAGGTACAGGGTTTGAATCTCACAGGGAATAATTGGCTAGGCTTAAAATGGCTCGCATGGGCAGTTAGTCTAGTACCAACCTATGAAGGAAAAAAATGGAGACTGTCAAACTAATTGAAGTTAATTTATCTGTTTACTTTTTTTATAAAGGACAGACTGGTTCATATGGATGGTTGCCACAATAAAGTTTTCCATTAGAGAAATTTTAAGTCAGCTCTGGCTGCTGGTTCAAAAGGGGGCAACGTTGTTTTTTTGCAACAAAAAATAAAGGTCTGTTAGTGGAAGAGGTTCTTTGTCTGTGGGTGTTAAAAAGATTATTTTGAGAAATCTCCTGCAAACATACAACAATGCCAAATATGATTAAATTAGCCCATGATAAAAGCTGTATGTTTCAGGTAAGTGAACCTAATCAAAAGAATAGCTCATACCTTGATCGATAATCTGTGGTATGAACTGAGAATTGGGAACAAAAAGCAGTCACGTCCCTGATGAGTTGTCCACAATCAGAATTTGGTCCATTTGATCTATATGTCTTCCTAGTGGATGACTTCTGGGTAGCCAGACAACACTGACCATCCTAGGAAGGTAAGTAGGGTCCACAGCCATTAGTGAAAGTGGATAAACCATGCAGTTAACCTGAGAGACTGAAGACCTACGGGATGCTTGCCAGATTGGTACAGCAGAAGATCTACATGCAGTCTTAGCAGATGAGGTTTCTCCAGCAGTTAAAGCCAAACTTATAAGGACTAGAAAAAAGCTATGAATATTCCCTTGGCCTTGTTCAACTTGGTTTTCCTCAGAAACATACTGATAATGGGAATTCAGTTAAAACATAAAGCAAACTCAGAGGCCATGACTGGACTAAAGCATCCTTGGGAAATCTGCCTCAATGAGGAATTAGGAAGAATAAGCTGCTGGACTTAAAATTGGTCGAGGGTGCAAACAAGTTGACTTATGGCTTGCCCCTGCACTAAAATGCCAAAATTTGTCAAGTCATACAACTGCAAAGAAGACAGGAGGAGGAAGTAGGGAGAGGTTGTTGTATCAGATGGACATGAAAGAAAGGATCTAACATTATGGCAAGCACATAACTTTTGTATCCTATTCGTTTAGTCCATCTGATCCAAACTAATGGATATCCTGCGAGGACTCATGAAAGGAGACCAAGGATGCCCTAATTCCTAGAAATGCAATCCATCTTATAGTGTTTAATGCAAGTCTCCATAGAAGCCCAAGAGATTATCTGGCAAATATAATTTATTGAACAACACCTGAAAAAGACTGTAGGAGTTGCTACTGCCCTGGTGGAATTAAACTCTAGGATTGTATGGTAAAGGTCTGATGTGAGGCATACACGAAGGTGATAAATTCTGGAAGCACCTGGAAAGGGTAACTTTGGAGACTTCTAAGTCTAACTTGTTAGCTGTGAATCTTTCCTTATTCTATGAAGATAAAAAATGCAATTAAGTATGGAGAATGTATTGTCCCCTGCTGGAATGATTAGGAAAGAACACTGGAAGATGAATGGGTTGTGACAAGTTTGATTTAGAAGCTACCTTAGTCTGAAGTGACACTCTATCCTTGTAGTATACTAAGTAAGGGGCTGATGATGACAGTGTATGAAGTTTCGAAATCAAAAAAAAGAGCTGTCCAGGAAAGAAATGTCAGAGAGAGAAAAAGCCAATTCAAATGGGGGACTGATTAGAGCATCTAGAACTAGATTCAGATCCCAAGGTGGGAAGAGCTCTCTGAAGGGAGGTCTAAACAAAAAAGGTTCCTCTGAGGAAAGCTTTACAAAGCTCATACAAAGCAAAAAGGCATTCCTGATTGCCAACAAGAAAATTAGAAACCACAGCTAGTTGCACTTTGACTGTGGAGAAACTAGATCCAGAGTTCACTACCTCTGCTAGAAAGCTTAGGACATCTGGAACTGGAAATGAAAAAGGATCAATATACTGTGAGGAGGTCCATAGCACAAATCTCGTCCATTTACTACGATATGTCTTGTGAGTAGACTCCTTCAGTAAAAGTTAGAATTCCTACCACCGCCGAAGAGACTTATTGGTCATTACTAGAACTGGAGAAACCAAGTGCTTAGCTTACGTTGTGGAGAACGGAGTGAGGCTTCCTGGACAGGTACGAAATAAGATCCTGTACTGGTTCTAGAATCTAGGGGAATTCCCTGAGGAAGGGGAAACAAATTAGTCTAGGGAAAACAGCGTTATGAGGATGACAGTGGCCTTGCACTGACAGTTTTTGCATGTAATTGGGACTTGCAGGCAATGGCGGGTAAGCATAAAGCCAAGGAGACCACTGCTGGGAGAGAGTATTCCTCTGTGACTGTCCTTATGAGGGAGCATAGCAAATTAACTGCTGCATTTGCTGTTCTATGGGGAGGCAAAAAGATCGCAATGGGAACACCTCAGTGACAGAAGTTCTCGTTGGCTATTACTGTACTGGGGGACCACTCGTGAAGCATGAAAAGAGACTTGCTGTGCCTGCTTGCAAGGCAACAGATACTCCCTGAATGTGTGTTGCTGTGAGAGATCATTACCTATTGCCAAGTTCTTATTCCTTCCAAACGTAAAAGGTAGGAGCTCATTCCTTCTTGTCTGTTGATGTACCAAAGAGGCATGTTGCCCATTTGGACACATATTAAACCCAGAGGAAGGCAACCTGAAGCTCCTGTAATAGGACGACTGCACTCAACTCCA